>NC_061513.1:85367476-85501303 GCF_022539505.1 Lolium rigidum
CGCCGCTACATCCCGCCGCCATCAACCTTCAACGTGCTTCTTGGCTCCTCCCGGTTCGATAAACCTTGGTTTCTTTCCCCGAGGGAAAACTTGCAACAGCTCGTATGCGTTTGTTGGGATCCGATGAATAGAGAATACTTGTTATGTTGATTATCAAAGTTATATCTATGTGTTGTTTATGATCTTGCATGCTCTCCGTTACTAGTAGATGCTCCGGCCAAGTAGATGCTTGTAACTCCAAGAGGGAGTATTTATGCTCGATAGTGGGTTCATGCCTCGCATTGACACCTGGGACAGTGACAGAAAGTTCTAAGGTTGTGTTGTGCTGTTGCCACTAGGGATAAAACATTGATGCTATGTCTAAGGATGTAGTTGTTGATTACATTACGCACCATACTTAATGCAATTGTCTGTTGCTTTGCAACTTAATACTGGAGGGGTTCGGATGATAACTCTGAAGGTGGACTTTTTAGGCATAGATGCGATTGGATGGCGGTCTATGTACTTTGTCGTAATGCCCAATTAAATCTCACTATACTCATCATGATATGTATGTGCATGGTCATGCCCTCTTTATTTGTCAATTGCCCAACTGTAATTTGTTCACCCAACATGCTCGTTTATCTTATGGGAGAGACACCTCTAGTGAACTGTGGACCCCGGTCCAATTCTCTTTACTTGAAATACAATCTCATCGCAATACTTGTTCTACTGTTTTCTGCAAACAATCATCTTCCACACAATACGGTTAATCCTTTGTTACAGCAAGCCGGTGAGATTGACAACCTCACTGTTTCGTTGGGGCAAAGTACTTTGGTTGTGTTGTGCAGGTTCCACGTTGGCTCCGAAATCCCTGGTGTTGCGCCGCACTACATCCCGCCGCCATCAACCTTCAACGTGCTTCTTGGCTCCTACTGGTTCGATAACCTTGGTTTCAAACTGAGGGAAACTTGCCGCTGTACGCATCACACCTTCCTCTTGGGGTTCCCAACGGACGCGTGTTGAACGCGTATCAAGCAGCTTTTTCTGGCGCCGTTGCGGGGGAGATCAAGACACGCTGCAAGGGGAGTCTCCACTTCTCAATTTCTTTACTTTGTTTTTGTCTTGCTTAGTTTTATTTACTACTTTGTTTGCTGCACTAAATCAAAATACAAAAAAATTAGTTGCTAGTTTTACTTTATTTGCTATCTTGTTTGCTATATCAAAAACACAAAAAAATTAGTTACTTGCATTTACTTTACTTGATTCATCATGTTTCCTTTTAATTTTACCATAAAAGACATACCGGTAGGACGTGGGTCTATAGTTGGGAGAAATAATATAGAAGAATTCTTCAATCATGTTAGTACCATTGAAATTTTTGAAGATAGACACTTGGTAGACCTTGCGCCTACTTATGAAATTGCTGCTGCGCATTTAGTTCGCCTGTTGGAAACTAAATTTGTTAATCTTAATCCTATAATCCAACACATGTTTCTCACACTTGGTGATATGGAAGAAGGGGAAAAGAAAGATTTTGTTTTAGAAACCCTTCTTAGAGAATTTGGTGGTCTAGCAAGAGAAGCTAGAAAGGTCTTTGCTAAATTTAATATGCTTGGTTCGCATACTAATTTTGTTAGTCTCCTTGAAAAGATGGACATGGATAGAATAAGATACACCAATAATATGGATGATGGTGGGGAGATCAAAGCACCAATACCATGTAAACTCCTAGCTATGAATGATGCACTAGAAAATAACTATGCCTGGCTTGTTCCTGAAAATTTGTTTGACGAGAGTAGCACGCCTAAGACCAATGAAAAGGGAGATGCTAAAACTTATGTATCTAATATACTATGCCTGGCTGAGAATGCACCACCCTTCGATAATACTTGATACACACTTTCTGCGCCTAGCTGAAAGGCGTTAAAGAAAAGCGCTTATGGGAGACAACACATGTTTTTACCTACAGTACTTTGTTTTTATTTTGTATCTTGGAAGTTGTTTACTACTGTAGCAACCTCTCCTTATCTTAGTTTAGTGTTTTGTTGTGCCAAGTAAAGTCTTTGATAGAAAAGTAAGTACTAGATTTGGATTACTGCGCAGTTCCAGATTTCTTTGCTGTCACGAATCTGGGTCTACCTCCCTGTAGGTAGCTCAGAAAATTAAGCCAATTTATGTGCATGATCCTCAGATATGTACGCAACTTTCATTCAATTTGAGCATTTTCATTTGAGCAAGTCTGGTGCCATTTTAAAATTCGTCAATACGAACTGTTCTGTTTTGACAGATTCTGCCTTTTATTTCGCATTGCCTCTTTTGCTATGTTGGATGAATTTCTTTGATCCATTAATGTCCAGTAGCTTTATGCAATGTCCAGAAGTGTTAAGAATGATTGTGTCACCTCTGAATATGTTAACTTTTATTGTGCACTAACCCTCTAATGAGTTGTTTCGAGTTTGGTGTGGAGGAAGTTTTCAAGGATCAAGAGAGGAGTATGATGCAACATGATCAAGGAGAGTGAAAGCTCTAAGCTTGGGGATGCCCCGGTGGTTCACCCATGCATATATCAAGAAGACTCAAGCGTCTAAGCTTGGGGATGCCCAAGGCATCCCCTTCTTCATCGACAACATTATCGAGGTTCCTCCCCTGAAACTATATTTTTATTCCATCACATCTTATGTGCTTTGCTTGGAGCGTCGGTTTGTTTTTGTTTTTTGTTTTGTTTGAATAAAATGGATCCTAGCATTCACTTTATGGGAGAGAGACACGCTCCGCTGTAGCATATGGACAAGTATGTCCTTGGTTTCTACTCATAGTATTCATGGCGAAGTTTCTCCTTCGTTAAATTGTTATATGGCTGGAATTGGAAAATGATACATGTAGTAATTGCTATTAATGTCTTGGGTAATGTGATACTTGGCAATTGTTGTGCTCATGTTTAAGCTCTTGCATCATATGCTTTGCACCCATTAATGAAGAAATACATAGAGCATGCTAAAATTTGGTTTGCATATTTGGTTTCTCTAAGGTCTAGATAATTTCTAGTATTGAGTTTGAACAACAAGGAAGACGGTGTAGAGTCTTATAATGTTTTCAATATGTCTTTTATGTGAGTTTTGCTGCACCGGTTCATCCTTGTGTTCGCTTCAAATAAGCCTTGCTAGCCTAAACTTTGTATCGAGAGGGAATACTTCTCATGCATCCAAAATACTTGAGCCAACCACTATGCCATTTGTGTCCACCATACCTACCTACTACATGGTATTTTTCCGCCATTACAAAGTAAATTGCTTGAGTGCTACCTTTAAACAATTAAAAAATTATTACCTCTGATTTGTGTCAATGTTTTATAGCTCATGAGGAAGTATGTGGTGTTTATCTTTCAATCTTGTTGGGCAACTTTCACCAATGGACTAGTGGCTTCATCCGCTTATCCAATAATTTTGCAAAAAGAGCTGGCAATGGGATTCCCGAGTCCCAAATTAATTAATAAAAATAGACACTCCTCCATGGTATGTGATTGACTGGACGGCACCCGAAGGATTCGGTTAGCCATGGCTTGAGAAAGCAAAGGTGGGGAGGAGTGTCATCATAAGAAAACTAAAATAAAAAGGCACTCCTTCATGGTATGAGATTGTTGGCAGGCACCCGAAGGATTCGGTTAGCCATGGTTTGTGAAAGAAAGGTTGGAAGGAGTGCCACACAAAAATAAAATAAAATGGGAGCCGCTCTTTGAAGGTTTGTCCGGCAAGGGGGTTAGAGTGCCCACTACCATTCGTTGACAACAACAAACACCTCTCAAAATTTTACTTTTATTGCTCTCTATATGTTTTCAAAATCAAAGCTCTAGCACAAATATAGCAATCGATGCTTTTCCTCTATGGAGGACCATTCTTTTACTTTCAATGTTGAGTCAGTTCACCTATTTCTCTCCACCTCAAGAAGCAAACACTTGTGTGAACTGTGCATTGATTCCTACATATTTGCATATTGCACTTATTATATTACTCTATGTTGACAATATCCATGAGATATACATGTTATGAGTTGAAAGCAACCACTGAAACTTAATCTTCTTTTGTGTTGCTTCAATGCCTTTACTTTGAATTATTGCTTTATGAGTTAACTCTTATGCAAGACTTATTGATGCTTGTCTTGAAGTGCTATTCATGAAAAGTCTTTGCTTTATGATTCACTTGTTTACTCATGTCATATACATTGTTTTGATCGCTGCATTCACTACATATGCTTTACAAATAGTATGATCAAGATTATGATGGCATGTCACTCCAGAAATTATCCGTGTTATCGTTTTACCTGCTCGGGACGAGCGGAACTAAGCTTGGGGATGCCGATACGTCTCCGACGTATCGATAATTTCTTATGTTCCATGCCACATTATTGATGTTATCTACATGTTTTATGCACACTTTATGTCATATTCGTGCATTTTCCGGAACTAACTTATTAACAAGATGCCGAAGTGCCGATTCGTTGTTTTCGCTGTTTTTGGTTTCGAAATCCTAGTAACGAAATATTCTCGGAATTGGACGAAATCAACGCCCGGGGTCCTATTTTGCCACGAAGCTTCCGAAGTCCGAAGAGGAGACGAAGAGGGGCCACGAGGGGCCACACCCTAGGGCGGCGCGCCCCCCCCCCTTGGCCACGCGGCCCTGTGGTGTGGGGCCCCCGTGCCGCCTCTTGACCTGCCCTTCTGCCTACAAATAGCCTCCGTCGCGAAACCCCCAGTACCGAGAGCCACGATACGGAAAACCTTCCAGAGACGCCGCCGCCGCCGATCCCATCTCGGGGATCCGAGAGATCGCCTCCGGCACCCTGCCGGAGAGGGGAATCATCTCCCGGAGGACTCTACGCCGCCATGGTCGCCTCCGGAGTGATGTGTGAGTAGTCTACCCCTGGACTATGGGTCCATAGCAGTAGCTAGATGGTTGTCTTCTCCCCATTGTGCTATCATTGTCGGATCTTGTGAGCTGCCTAACATGATCAAGATCATCTATCTGTAATTCTATATGTTGCGTTTGTTGGGATCCGATGAATAGAGAATACTTGTTATGTTGATTATCAAAATTATATCTATGTGTTGTTTATGATCTTGCATGCTCTCCGTTACTAGTAGATGCTCTGGCCAAGTAGATGCTTGTAACTCCAAGAGGGAGTATTTATGCTCGATAGTGGGTTCATGCCTGCATTGACACCGGGACGAGTGACGAAAGTTCTAAGGTTGTGTTGTGCTCGTTGCCACTAGGGATAAAACATTGATGCTATGTCTAAGGATGTAGTTGTTGATTACATTACGCACCATACTTAATGCAATTGTCTCGTTGCTTTGCAACTTAATACTGGAGGGGGTTCGGATGATAACTCTGAAGGTGGACTTTTTAGGCATAGATGCGAGTTGGATGGCGGTCTATGTACTTTGTCGTAATGCCCAATTAAATCTCACTATACTCATCATGATATGTATGTGCATGGTCATGCCCTCTTTATTTGTCAATTGCCCAATCTGTAATTTGTTCACCCAACATGCTGTTTATCTTATGGGAGAGACACCTCTAGTGAACTGTGGACCCCGGTCCAATTCTCTTTACTGAAATACAATCTACTGCAATACTTGTTCTACTATTTTCTGCAAACAATCATCTTCCACACAATACGGTTAATCCTTTGTTACAGCAAGCCGGTGAGATTGACAACCTCACTCGTTTCGTTGGGGCAAAGTACTTTGGTTGTGTTGTGCAGGTTCCACGTTGGCGCCGGAATCCCTGGTGTTGCGCCGCACTACATCCCGCCGCCATCAACCTTCAACGTGCTTCTTGGCTCCTACTGGTTCGATAACCTTGGTTTCATACTGAGGGAAACTTGCCGCTGTACGCATCACACCTTCCTCTTGGGGTTCCCAACGGACGCGTGTTGAACGCGTATCAACGTACTGTAACGCCTGTTCCTTTCCCTCGCAGTGAAAATACACTTTTACCCCTTATCCACGTGTACAGCATCCATCTCAAAAATTTTCCATCCAACGGTGCGTCGATTCGCCGATTCTCTATTTAAGGTCATCTTCTTCCTCCGGTCGCCCTTTCGCTCACGCCGCACCTCTGCTCTCCTCTGCAAAAATCCCCATTGCGCCCAACACTACTTGAGCTCAGCCACACTCCCACTTTTCGCCTACACCATTGTTGATGCCACCGCGCGCACGACTCATGAGGCACAACACCCCCGACTCGAAGATGGCGGCGGAAGATCTGGGGAACACCGAGTGGGAGAGATCCAAAATCTCCGCCCAAGACATCAACTTGCTGAAGAAGCTTGGGATCATCAAGAAGAAGGAATCGCTGCGCTTCCCCAGCGAGGAGAGCTATCCATCCCCTCCAATCGAGTATCGGGTCAGTTTCGTTGACCACCTCATCCGCGGCCTTACCTCCCCCATTCACGATTTTCTGCGTGGGTTGCTTTTTGTGTATGGACTGCAACTTCACCATCTTACTCCCAACTCCATCCTCCACATCTCTATTTTTATCACTCTTTGCGAGTCTTTCCTTGGGGTCCAACCGAACTGGGCTCTCTGGAAACGCATCGTCCTTCTCCGCCGCAATGGCTCCCCCAATGTCGCCTATAACATAGGTGGCGTTGTTATCTGCGTCCGCCCTGACGTCAAATACTTCGACGTCAAATTCCCTGACTCGGTTCAAGGGTGGCGCAAAAAATGGTTGTATATCCACGAAGAAAGCCTCGACTCGGCGGAACACAACATTCCCCCTTTCGATGGCAACGAAAAAATCTGTCGCCGCCGGTCATGGGATGCAGAGGCTAGCGACGAAGAAAAAACGGCGACAGAGGCGCTGATGACACGCATCCATGAGCTTCAAAATACCCGCGGACGAAATTGTCGGGTATCCAAATCACGGCATATTTCCTTAGGATTAGGGTGCAGCCTTTGCAAGCTCGCAAAAACCCCCTTTGGATGTATTCTGGCGACAAGGATGTGGATCGCCTGTCAATAGATTTACCGGTCAAGGACTTAGAAAAACTTGTCCGGAGAATCTCGTCGCTTAGCAAGAAAGACACCATCCCATCATCTTGCCGTGTGATACCATACAGCGCCACCAATGCGCTCCCGCAGGTAATATATTTTATCGTCTCCTTTTTCATTCACTCTCTTCTTTTCTCTTTTTGTACTGCCATTTCTTTGTCTGCTGTTATTGATACAAATTCCTGTCGATACTTTTTCTATCTTGTCCAGAGCCATAAAACTGTGTCACCTCTTCCTCCCCTTCCCAAAGGTGGAGAAGTCAAAGAACGGACTGTTGTCACCGACGACAACCAGGGTACTTCTCGCCCTGAGAGTGAAGTCGCGGGTTTTCAAAAATCCGCGGCTTCCTCTGAAAAAGAAGTCGATTCTGAGGCTACCGAATCGGCACACTCCCTTCCCTCCGCTGTTTCTCCAAGGAACAAGAGAAAAAGGGACGAAGTTGCTGATTCTGGCACCTCTAAAGCCGGCGCATCTCCTGCCGAAGAAGTTGTTCCTACTGAAGAAAGGACAACTTTCAACCCTTACGAGGATGCCCTTGTCAGCTCGTAAGTCCGCTACTCTTTTTTTTTTTGCTCTCGATATTTTGTCTGTGTTGTTTCTTATATTGTCGCCGTTTTATTGTAGTGGTGACGAGGATGAAGATCCACCTATTGACGCGGCTGCTCGAACGAGTACGTCGCGTACTTTAGTTGTCTCTGAAGCTCAACCTGATGGGGATGAAACCTCGCCTCCTCAGCAAGACACCGAGCATCCAACTCCAATTGCAAGCCCCGTGCCCCTTCGCCAAAGAGGGCTAGGGTCGAGCCGGCCAAGGAGCCTACCTTGCTAATTGGTAGTTCCACGACTCCTTCAATGGATGATGTAAGTTGTTCACTTCTTTATGTCCCGAATATTTTCAATGCTTTCGACTCTCCTTTGTTTTTTGCTTCTCCTTTGCCTGTTGCTGTCGAACTTTTTCGCTTCCTATATTGACTTTTTGTTCTCTATTTTTTCTTTGCAGCCTTTGATGAAGGAGTTTATCAATCTCGGTACCCAATTCATCGGGTACTGATGTCTACACACGCTTCTTTTCCTATAGACAGTGTTGGGCCTCCAAGAGCAGAGGTTTGTAGAACAGCAGCAAGTTTCCCTTAAGTGAATCACCCAAGGTTTATTGAACTCAGGGAGGTAGAGGTCAAAGATATCCCTCTCAAGCAACCCTGCAATTACGATACAAGAAGTCTCTTGTGTCCCCAACACACCTAATACACTTGTCAGATGTATAGGTGCACTAGTTCGGCGAAGAGATAGTGAAATACAAGTAATATGGATGATTGTAAGTAGTAATTGCAATCTGAAATAAAGATGGCAGCAAGCAAACATGTAACGAACTTGTTGGAAATGGTGTTTCAATGCTTAGAAACAAGGCCTAGGGATCATACTTTCACTAGTGGACACTCTCAACAATGATCACATAAATAAATAACTTCTCTTCACTTGTGCCACTATCTCACACTCTCTTGTTGGATAACAAACACCATTCATTGTGTAGGGCTATAAAAGCACACCTCAAGCCGGAGTAAACAAGCTCCACAACATCCGGAGTTCATATTTAAGTAACCTCTAGAGTGCATAATAGACCGTTGCAATTTAGACCGAGTACTAACATAGCATACACACTGTCAACAATAGCTATGAAAGGGGGATAGATCGCATCAATACTATCATAGTAATAGTTAACTTCATAATCTATAAGAGATTACAATCATAACCTACGCCAAGTACTACATGGTGCACACACTCGTCAACATTACATCATGGAGGAGGAATAGACTACTTTAATAACATCACTAGAGTAGCACATAGATTAATAGTGATACAAAGCTCATGATCACGTAAAGATCACACCATGGGAGAGAGAGATGAACCACATAGCTACCGGTAGAGCCCTCAGCCTCGGGGGAGAACTACTCCCTCCTCATCATGGAAGACAGACAACGGCGATGAAGATGGCGGTGGTGTCGATGGAGATGACTCCGGGAAATTCCCCGTCCCGGCGGCGTGCCGGAACAGAGACTTCGTCCCCGAATTGGAGTTTCGCGATGGCGGCGGCGCCCTGGAGTCTTTCCGGAGTTTCGTCAATTGGTGTCGGGTTTTTAGTCGCGAGGGACTTTATAGCGAAGAGGCGGCTGTCGTCTCTTCGTTGGCTTCTTTTCCCGTAGACAGGTGTTGGGCCTCCAAGAGTAGAGGTTTGTAGAACAACGACGAAGTTTTCCCTTAAGTGGATCACCCAAGGTTTATCGAACTCAGGATTGAAGAGGTCAAAGATATCCCTCTCAAGCAACCCTGCAATCACGATACAAGAAGTCTCTTGTGTCCCCAACACACCTAATACACTTGTCAGATGTATAGGTGCACTAGTTCGGCGAAGAGATAGTAAAATGCAAGTGATATAGATGAATATGAGTGGTAATAACAATCTGAAATAAATATGGCAGCGAGTAAACATGCAACAGAACAGTAAATAAGCGGAGATTCGATGTTTGGAAACAAGGCCTAGGGATCATACTTTCACTAGTGGAGACTCTCAATATTGATCACATAATAAAACCACTCTACACTCTCTTGTTGGATGACAAACACCATTAATTGTGTAGGGCTACAAGAGCACCTCAATGCCGGAGTTAACAAGCTCCACAACATTCGATGTTCATATTTAAGTAACCTGTGACGCCCCGGAACCGGTATCCTGAGGATTCCAGCGATCCCGCCGAAATCCGCACGATATCGATCCAGAGACGCCCTCCGACATGACGTGCGCGACAAATCACACACGTGATGCCAGAGGAATTAACACGAGCGGTAACATTACAACATGATTACAATAGAGCCCACAAGATACATATATACAACAACGACTCCAACGAGTCAAGATACAAATATATAATACAAAGATCCAAATCATACTGAATATCGAATACGTCCGAGTACGGACAAGATACAAATTGGACTAAGAGTCCTGAAGATAACCACTGGCGTCCATAACCCTGCCCAGGCCAAGCCGGAAGGGTAACCTTGCTAACGTCGTCATCTTGTACCTGTCAAAGTCGGGCCATCGGTTGCCGACAAGAGGAAGGAAGCAAAAGAGAAAGGGGAAAAGGCGAGAGTAAGTACCAAGGAACGAACTCCGGCACGTACTTAGCGAGACTAGAAATGGCTATGCTCACCGGGCGAGTATAATATATATATCGCCGGGGGCTATATGGTAGGTTTAGCGGCAGCAAAACTATAACCAATAGAGACACGCTACAACATTCGTCTAAACAGAGAAGATGAGAAAGCGCATAAGGTAACAGATAAAATACTACACAAACATAACCCAGCCGATTACACATATCCCCTCCAACAATTGCGAAGAGGCAATGTAAAAGGCACTCAACGGTGGACAAGTTTTATTGGGTAACGGTTGTAGTAAGGCTATATTACTACGCAAGTTATTATCAGATTATTAGCAACAAGATAACGGTGTAAGTTGTTCTATGATCAAGCTATACAATTCCAAGTCGTCCATAACCGCGGACACGGCTTATCGATAAGATGTACACCCTGCGGGGGTTGCCCAAATGTAACCATACGCATGCTCGAACCCACTTACTACAGGTGGAGTCTCACATCAAGACCGTTCCCAATGCAAGAGAAAGTTTAATGGGAGCCACCCAACTAAGCTACCCGTGACGAAGTTCGGCCGTACTCCGATACGGACCTAGAGGTTTGCGACATAGTCCAGGCGGGCACTTACGACCAGGCACAGGATAAGTCTATCCGCAATATGAGTACGAGTACGAAATAAACACCGAAGGCAACGAGGAAGTAAATCGTGCATCGTGCATATGAGCAAATAAAATCAAGGTTGTGGCTCCCAATAAACAGACTCGAGGAAAGGTAGTGGGTGATGGGGGTCCCACTCCCCCACGTACGGGTAGAGCGCTCAATCTCAGAACAGATAACAAGAACTCGGGTCCTAGGGGACATTAGCAAGTCAAAGTTCCAATGCTTTCGCAAAGGGGCTCACAGATGCCTCTGCTTACAATTTTAGTTGTTAACAATTAAGTAAATGTGATTATCTCCAACAACTGTTATAGCATGTGATAACCTCCCAACAACCCAACATATCCCGATAACAGATCGAGATAAACAACAGATCCTAAACACGCCTACGACTCGTAAGGCTCAAACATCAAGCAACGGCTATGGATAAGGAATGGTGCATATAGGATTATTATGGTAAACAAGTGGAATAGGACACGTGACTCGATAAAGCATCGCAACATAAGGATAGCAGTGCGAGGGAGAGAGTATAATAGGTGAAGAGAGAGGGCTCGCCTGTGAAAAGCTGTAGAAGAACTTGTCGGAGAACTCATCGTATCTCACATCACCACTTCGTGATCCTATCCGGGAAGAAGCAAATGCTACAACAAACAACGGATGCAAATCTTACAACTACGGAGAAGAATTCGGCATGCTCAAGATGATATGCATGGCATGACGAATATGGTGCAATGCAACGTATCCATATTAAGCGGAATCGAAATCCCGACGCACAATTATATGGTTCAAGTTATTTTTCTACCGGCAAAGTTAAATGTTGTTTAGCATGGCAAAACAAGCAAGGGTGAGCTACTTCAATATTAAACGGAGCGGGGAAATCATATACTGCAATTCCTAAATACTCCGTATTTATATATTAGGTGATAGGCACAAACTAACACGATTCGACGTGATGCAAGATGCAAACATATGTATATGGATGACAATCTATTAATCTATGCATTTTTCTTATAAAGGTAGACATATTGTTTGCAGCAATTGGATTTGTAAAACAAAATATATATGATAAACAAGTTTTGCAAAATAAAGATAATTGGAGGCAGGAAAGGTGGATTTAATCCTCCGGTACTGATATTTGATACCAGTCTGGGCTGGTTCGCTGGCTTGAAAAGATACAGAAACAAGACAGATATTACTACAGGAATTGTTAACTGAAATTTTATCAGAGGTGTTATCTGAAACTGAGGAACAATGACAGAAAGGAAGGGCATTTTGTTGTCCCTGGAATTCATCTGGTTTTGCTGTCACGTGAACCACTTCGGCTAGGCTGTACTGTTTGAGTAAAACCAGAGAAAAGCTAGCTAGTCAAATACGTAGCAAGTAAGCAGACTGCTAGATCGATCTGCTGCCGTTCCTAGCTAGCTAAGACAAGCTGCTGGATCAATTCATAAGCTAGCTAGCTTAAGCAAGCAAGCAAGTTGCTGAATTGATTCAGGAGCTAGCTGCACTGGGCATGACAGTGAGTGCATCGTGAGGCGTGGGGTGTTGTGCGAGTGTGCGACCTGGAAGGCAACAGCGATAGATGCAGTTAACTGAATTTAACTGAAAGCTGAAACCGAAACAGAGGAGATCACTCCCGCGGGGATTAAACGACGAAGATGACGAACCCAGGCGGGGTGGAAGAGTGGGAACAGAGGCGACGCTCACCAGGAGGCGCGTAGGCGAACGGAAAGGCTCGAGGACGTGAGGCGACGCCGGGATCGATGAAGATGCACACGGTCACCATGGCAGACGCGCTTTGGAGACGAGGACGAGCGTGCCGTTTCAGAGCTGCTCCAGTTCCGGGAAGAAGACGAGGTTGAAGACGCCCGGAGCTGCTCCGGCTCCGTGAACTCAGCGAGGAGGAAGACGAGGCCACGGGGGCTCCATCCCCGCGCTCAGTACAGCGGACGACGGCGAGGAACAGCGGCGCTGCGTGGACCTTTCTCCGGCGAACTCGGTGACTGAAAGTTCTGAACTCTCCCTGGGTGTTCCTCTCTGAAGCCTTTGTGTAGGAGGGGATAGAAGATGGGCAACGGCGGCAGCAAGAGGGAGTTGAGAGCTAGGGTTGCTGAATTGATTTGGGCAAGGGGAAAAGTGGAGGAGATGGCCAGGCTCTCCTCGTGCCTGCTCACGTGGTGAAGAAAAGCAGAGGAGCTAGTGCTCCTGGCTCGGTCAACAGGTAAGCTGGGTTAGGTTCAGCTTAGGATAGGATTCTGTTAACATTTCTTCTTCTTTTTGTTTAATTCCTGTTTTGAAACAAACATATTTAAACTATTTTGAAATTGGATAGAGATGAGATAGAGTATCAAACATTTTGAAGCCTACACTTTAATCCAAATAAAACAAAGTACATGTGTTCCCAAAATTATTTGCTTCATATTAAAATAATTGTAAAATAAGAGGAGATTTAGGAGGGCTTTAATATTAAAACCAAGTAAGAAATTTTGACATGACCTATATGAAAATAGATCAAGTTATAGTGATGGTTTGGCCTTTTTTGAAAATAGGGTCAAGAAGTAGGATAGGTTTAGACTTGCTTGGAATATCACAAGTGAAGAGAGAGAGATAGAGAGAGAGAGAGACAAGAATGAAATGCAAGTTTTATAAAACAAGGTGACATGATATGATGCATGCTGCAAATATGATGCACAAAAGAAAAAGAACAAGCAAAATCTAATATGGTATTTTCCTGGGCCGTAACAATCGACACCACTAACAAGGAACCTCGCCCCGAGGTTCCACCTCAAGGTACGGGGGAGAGAGGTGAACTATCGGATCTTCTGGCGACGTGTCGATCTCCTCGACACCACTAACAAGAATTGTTGCTCCATGTTGATTGGACGACACCACCAACAAGGGTTGTTTCTCACGTCGATGATAACGACTCCGGAGGAAGAAAGGAAGGGGTATAGTCACATGGGTCCACCAATTCAATGTAACAAGAGCGAATAATAAGAGTAGTCGGTATCGTGATCAGTCCATTCCGCACTCAAAGTATTACTCTGCACATGAATAAGAGAATCACGTAACCATCCTGGAATTCAGATTGGTGATCTTGTCAATCATTGACAGTGAAGGTTCGACGGGTCAAAGCACAAGGAATTGAAGAGAGATCGCGGAAACAAAGATGATGGCAACGGAGAGACGAGGTTATCCGCCGGGGATGTTCTTCTGTCGAAAATCTTCAGACATCGGACCTATTAGGTGAAAGGCTTAGATCGTCCAACCCGCGTAGAACCTAAGACTCAGATAAGAGAGAAGACTTAAAACTCGCATAGGTAAGAGAAGAAAGAATATAGGTAAGGAGAAAAATAGAGCTAATCAGATCTATCCAACGATGTTTCAGAAAATAGGTTTTGACACTCTAAACTCAACGACCGTTGGCAAGGTTATCCTACAGGCAGGACTAGTGGGGTACCGTCAACCTGAGCTCTGATACCAACTTGTGACGCCCCGGAACCGGTATCCTGAGGATTCCAGCGATCCCGCCGAAATCCGCACGATATCGATCCAGAGACGCCCTCCGACACGACGTGCGCGACAAATCACACACGTGATGCCAGAGGAATTAACACGAGCGGTAACATTACAACATGATTACAATAGAGCCCACAAGATACATATATACAACAACGACTCCAACGAGTCAAGATACAAATATATAATACAAAGATCCAAATCATACAGAAGATCGAATACGTCCGAGTATGGACAAGATACAAATTGGACTAAGAGTCCTGAAGATAACCATCTGGCGTCCATAACCCCGCCCGAGCCAAGCGGAAGGGTAACCTTGCTAACGTCGTCATCTTGTACCTGTCAAAGTCGGGCCATCGGTTGCCGACAAGAGGAAGGAAGCAAAAGAGAAAGGGGAAAAGGCGAGAGTAAGTACCAAGGAACGAACTCCGGCACGTACTTAGCGAGACTAGAAATGGCTATGCTCACCGGGCGAGTATAATATATATATCGCCGGGGGCTATATGGTAGGTTTAGCGGCAGCAAAACTATAACCAATAGAGACACGCTACAACATTCGTCTAAACAGAGAAGATGAGAAAGCGCATAAGGTAACAGATAAAATACTACACAAACATAACCCAGCCGATTACACATATCCCCTCCAACAATTGCGAAGAGGCAATGTAAAAGGCACTCAACGGTGGACAAGTTTTATTGGGTAACGGTTGTAGTAAGGCTATATTACTACGCAAGTTATTATCGATTATTAGCAACAAGATAACGGTGTAAGTTGTTCTATGATCAAGCTATACAATTCCAAGTCGTCCATAACCGCGGACACGGCTTATCGATAAGATGTACACCCTGCGGGGGTTGCCCAAATGTAACCATACGCATGCTCGAACCCACTTACTACGAGGTGGAGTCTCACATCAAGACCGTTCCCAATGCAAGAGAAAGTTTAATGGGAGCCACCCAACTAAGCTACCCGTGACGAAGTTCGGCCGTACTCCGATACGGACCCAGAGGTTTGCGACATAGTCCAGGCGGGCACTTACAACCAGGCACAGGATAAGTCTATCCGCAATATGAGTACAGTACAGAAATAAACACCCGAAGGCAACAGGAAGTAAATCGTGCATCGTGCATATGAGCAAATAAAATCAAGGTTGTGGCTCCCAATAAACAGACTCGAGGAAAGGTAGTGGGTGATGGGGGTCCCACTCCCCCACGTACGGGTAGAGCGCTCAATCTCGGAACGTGATAACAAGAACTCGGGTCCTAGGGGACATTAGCAAGTCAAAATTCCAATGCTTTCGCAAAGGGGCTCACAGATGCCTCTGCTTACAATTTTAGTTGTTAACAATTAAGTAAATGTGATTATCTCCAACAACTGTTATAGCATGTGATAACCTCCCAACAACCCAACATATCCCGATAACAGATCGAGATAAACAACAGATCCTAAACACGCCTACGACTCGCAAGGCTCAAACATCAAGCAACGGCTATGGATAAGGAATGGTGCATATAGGATTATTATGGTAAACAAGTGGAATAGGACACGTGACTCGATAAAGCATCGCAACATAAGGATAGCAGTGCGAGGGAGAGAGTAAAATAGGTGAAGAGAGAGGGCTCGCCTGTGAAAAGATGCAGAAGAACTTGTCGTAGAACTCGTCGTATCTCACATCACCACTTCGTGATCCTATCCGGGAAGAAGCAAATGCTACAACAAACAACGGATGCAAATCTTACAACTACGGAGAAGAATTCGGCATGCTCAAGATGATATGCATGGCATGACGAATATGGTGCAATGCAACGTATCCATATTAAGCGGAATCGAAATCCCGACTCACAATTATATGGTTCAAGTTATTTTTCTACCGGCAAAGTTAAATGTTGTTTAGCATGGCAAGACAAGCAAGGGTGAGCTACTTCAATATTAAACGGAGCGGGGAAATCATATACTGCAATTCCTAAATACTCCGTATTTATATATTAGGTGATAGGCACAAACTAACACGATTCGACGTGATGCAAGATGCAAACATATGTATATGGATGACAATCTATTAATCTATGCATTTTTCTTATAAAGGTAGACATATTGTTTGCAGCAATTGGATTTGTAAAACAAAATATATATGATAAACAAGTTTTGCAAAATAAAGATAATTGGAGGCAGGAAAGGTGGATTTAATCCTCCGGTGCTGATATTTGATACCAGTCTGGGCTGGTTCGCTGGCTTGAAAAGATACAGAAACAAGACAGATATTACTAAAGGAATTGTTAACTGAAATTTTATCAGAGGTGTTATCTGAAACTGAGGAACAATGACAGAAAGGAAGGGCATTTTGTTGTCCCTGGAATTCATCTGATTTTGCTGTCACGTGAACCACTTCGGCTAGGCTGTACTGTTTGAGTAAAAGCAGAGAAAAGCTAGCTAGTCAAATACGTAGCAAGTAAGCAGACTGCTAGATCGATCTGCTGCCGTTCCTAGCTAGCTAAGACAAGCTGCTGGATCAATTCATAAGCTAGCTAGCTTAAGCAAGCAAGCAAGTTGCTGAATTGATTCAGGAGCTAGCTGCACTGGGCATGACAGTGAGTGCATCGTGAGGCGCGGGGTGTTGTGCGAGTGTGCGACCTGGAAGGCAACAGCGATAGATGCAGTTAACTGAATTTAACTGAAAGCTGAAACCGAAACAGAGGAGATCACTCCCACGGGGATTAAACGACGAAGATGACGAACCTAGGCGGGGTGAAAGAGTGGGAACAGAGGCGACGCTCACCAGGAGGCGCGTAGGCGAACGGAAAGGCTCGAGGACGTGAGGCGACGCCGGGATCGATGAAGATGCACACGGTCACCATGGCAGACGCGCTTTGGAGACGAGGACGAGCGTGCCGTTTCAGAGCTGCTCCAGTTCCGGGAAGAAGACGAGGTTGAAGACGCCCGGAGCTGCTCCGGCTCCGTGAACTCAGCGAGGAGGAAGACAAGGCCACGGGGGCTCCATCCCCGCGCTCAGTACAGCGGACGACGGCGAGGAACAGCGGCGCTGCGTGGACCTTTCTCCGGCGAACTCGGTGACTGAAAGTTCTGAACTCTCCCTGGGTGTTCCTCTCTGAAGCCTTTGTGGAGGAGGGGGTAGAAGATGGGCAACGGCGGCAGCAAGAGGGAGTTGAGAGCTAGGGTTGCTGAATTGATTTGGGCAAGGGGAAAAGTGGAGGAGATGGCCAGGCTCTCCTCGTGCCTGCTCACGTGGTGAAGAAAAGCAGAGGAGCTAGTGCTCCTGGCTCGGTCAACAGGTAAGCTGGGTTAGGTTCAGCTTAGGATAGGATTCTGTTAACATTTCTTCTTCTTTTTGTTTAATTCCTGTTTTGAAACAAACATATTTAAACTATTTTGAAATTGGATAGAGATGAGATAGAGTATCAAACATTTTGAAGCCTGCACTTTAATCCAAATAAAACAAAGTACATGTGTTCCCAAAATTATTTGCTTCATATTAAAATAATTGTAAAATAAGAGGAGATTTAGGAGGGCTTTAATATTAAAACCAAGTAAGAAATTTTGACATGACCTATATGAAAATAGATCAAGTTATAGTGATGGTTTGGCCTTTTTTGAAAATAGGGTCAAGAAGTAGGATAGGTTTAGACTTGCTTGGAACATCACAAGTGAAGAGAGAGAGATAGAGAGAGAGAGACAAGAATGAAATGCAAGTTTTATAAAACAAGGTGACATGATATGATGCATGCTGCAAATATGATGCACAAAAGAAAAAGAACAAGCAAAATCTAATATGGTATTTTCCTGGGCCGTAACATAACCTTAGAGTGCATGATAGACCAACGCAATTATACCGAGTACTAACATAGCATGCACACCGTCACCGACAGACTATGAAAGGAGGAATAGATCACATCAATACTATCATAGTAATAGTTAACTTCATAATCTACAAGAGATCGCAATCATAGCTTATACCAAGTACTACATGATGCACACACTGTCAACATTACATCATGGAGGAGGAATAGACTACTTTAATAACATCACTAGAGTAGCACATAGATTAATAGTGATACAAAGCTCATCATATGGATCTCAATCATGTAAGGCAGCTCATGAGATCATTGTATTGAAGTACATGGGAGAGAGATTAACCACATAGCTACCGGTACAGCCCTTAGCCTCGAGTGAGAACTACTCCCTCCTCATCATAGGAGACAGCAGCGGCGATGAAGATGGCGGTGGTGTCGATGGAGATGCCTTCCGGGGGCACTTCCCCGTCCCAGCGGCGTGCCGGAACAGAGACTTTTGTCCCCCAAATCTTGGCTTCGCGATGGCAGCGGCTCTGGAAGGTTTCTTGTACCTTGGCTTATTCCCCTCGAAGATTTAGGTCAGGAAGACTTATATAGGCGAAGAGTCGGAGTCGGAGGGGGTCTGGGGGCTCCACACAGCAGGGGGGCACGCCCCCCCTTGGCCGCGCCGCCACCATGTGTGGGGGCCCTGGGCCTCCCCTCTGGTTCCTCTTCGGTGTTCTGGAAGCTTCGTGGAAATATAAGATCGTGGGCCTTGATTTCGTCCAATTCCGAGAATATTTCCTGTGTAAGATTTTTGAAACCAAAAACAGCAGAAAACAGGAACTGGCACTTCGGCATCTCGTCAATAGGTTAGTTCCGGAAAACGCATAAAATCATCATAAAGTGTGAACAAAACATGTAGGTATTGTCATAAAACAAGCATGGAACATCAAAAATTATAGATACGTTTGAGACGTATCAACGGTGTCGGAGGGGCACCAGGGCGCCCTCCCCATAGGCCGGCGCGGCCAGGGGGCACCGGCGCGGCCCTGTGGTCTGGGGGCCCTGGGCCTCCTCTCCGTCTCCCCTTCGGTGTTCCGGTCCGCCTCGGTGAAATAAGATGTTTGGCTTTCGTTTCGTCGAATTCCGAGAATATTGCCCGAACAGCCTTTACGGAACCAAAAACGAGCGAGAAAACGAGAACGGCACTTCGGCATCTTGTTAATAGGTTAGTTCCGGAAAATGCATAAAATCATTATAAAGTGTGAGCAAAACATGTAGGTATTGTCATAAAACTAGCATGGAACATAAGAAATTATAGATACGTTGGAGACGTATCAGGTACCATGATCATGCCATGAAGCTTGAAGGTACTGTTTTTTCTGCCTCTTCTGCTGAATAGAATCCTTCATTATTTTGTTATGACATTTTACCGTCATTTGTTTTGCCAGACACTCTTGCAGAAGCTAACAAACGAGTTGATGCTCTCGCTATCAAGTTAGAGCAAAGCGAAACAGCTCGCAAGAAAGCTGAAGCAGATGTTGCCACTGTCGGAGATCTTCGAAAAAGACTTCATGACGCGAAAACTTCTTTGAGCGACAACATAGCTCAACAATCTGCTCATGACAAAGAAATCCTTACTCGCTTGGAGTCGCAGAGTCGACGTTTTGTTAGTAAGTACTCAGATTCTTGCTATTTCTTTGGGTCCTCATGTTTGTCCTTGCTCGCTTTTTCTTGACACGCTTCTTATTACTCATTTAGGGAAAACGCAGAAGGATTATGATCTGGAGAATCCTGAAGGTGATCGCCTTCTCGACGCGCTTTCCCTCCTTGAGATCCATGGGGATGAAGCGCGCGAAGGCCTTGCCGATGCCAGAACAGGTCTATCGCGGCTTTTTCCCTATTTCTTCCCGAAGAAGGAAGAACCCACGACTTTTACTGCTCTCGCCAAATGCTTCAATTCTCAAGATGATCTTGGGCTCAAACTTCGCCAAGAAGGTTTGAAAGTTGGCGTTGAAGGCACTATCGCCTTGGTCGCTGACAGCCAACAAGATGTCGACTGGGCGAGAGTTGGCGACACGAAGGAGATGGAAACAAAGAGGTGGCAGTCGTTGATTAAGGCTGCCAAGCCAAATTCAAAGAAAATCCTCGCCTACCTCGGATGCAAGCCAACTCCCGCTCCTAGTTCATCGAAGCCGGAGGTCAAGTAGACCACCTTGTCTTCTCTTTTGCTTTGTCTCTTTTGATGCTGTCGCCATAGTAGCTTTGGCGACAACTGCCTCATTAGTTCATTAGGGACCCTCCTTTTTTAATAGCCATGCAAATACTTTGAAAATCATTGGAAATCTATTTTGCTTGATGATTGATGTTGAAACTTTTCTTTCCAGTTGGTATTTGATAACTACACTTCAACTCCTCATCTTGCCGATACTTTTCCTGTTTCCTCCTACTCGAAGAAAACGTCTGTCGATGATGAATTTATTGAAGATTCCTCGAGTAAGGGTGCTTGTGACGGTAAAGCACTCGTCCGTTGGGAACCCCAAGAGGAAGGTGTGATGCGTACAGCGGCAAGTTTTCCCTCAGTAAGAAACCAAGGTTATCGAACCAGTAGGAGCCAAGAAGCACGTTGAAGGTTGATGGTGGCGGAGTGTAGTGCGGCGCAACACCAGGGATTCCGGCGCCAACGTGGAAACTGCACAACACAACCAAGATACTTTGCCCCAACGAAACAGTGAGGTTGTCAATCTCACCGGCTTGCTGTAACAAAGGATTAGATGTATAGTGTGGATGATGATGTTTGCGAGAAAACGATAAAGCAAGTATTGCGATTGATTGTATTTGATGTAAAGAATGGACCGGGGTCCACGGTTCACTAGTGGTGTCTCTCCCATAGCATGTTGGGTGAACAAATTACAGTTGGGCAATTGACAAATAAAGAGGGCATGACCATGCACATACATGTTATGATGAGTAGTGTGAGATTTAATCGGGCATTACGACAAAGTACATAGACCGCTATCCAGCATGCATCTATGCCTAAAAAGTCCACCTTCAGGTTATCATCCAAGGACATACTTCGTCAAAAGAGGATTCCATTATCTGTTGTCTATGTTGTCCCGGTATGGATGTCTAAGTTGAAGAATAATCAATAGCGAGAAATCCAATGCGAGCTTTCTCCTTAGACCTTTGTACATGCGGCATAGAGGTACCCCTTTGTGACACTTGGTAAAAACAATGCATTGTGATGATCCGGTAGTCCAAGCTAATTAGGACAAGGTGCGGGCACTATTAGTATACTATGCATGAGGCTTGCATCTTGTAAGATATAATTTACATGATACATATGCTTTATTACTACCGTTGACAAAATTGTTTCATGTTTTCAAAATCAAAGCTCTAGCACAAATATAGCAATCGATGCTTTTCCTCTATGGAGGACCATTCTTTTACTTTCAATGTTGAGTCGGTTCACCTATTTCTCTCCACCTCAAGAAGCAAACACTTGTGTGAACTATGCATTGATTCCTACATATTTGCTTATTGCACTTATTATATTACTCTATGTTGACAATATCCATGAGATATACATGTTACAAGTTGAAAGCAACCGCTGAAACTTAATCTTCTTTTGTGTTGCTTCAATACCTTTACTTTGAATTATTGCTTTATGAGTTAACTCTTATGCAAGACTTATTGATGCTTGTCTTGAAGTGCTATTCATGAAAAGTCTTTGCTTTATGATTCACTTGTTTACTCATGTCATATACATTGTTTTGATCGCTGCATTCACTACATATGCTTTACAAATAGTATGATCAAGATTATGATGGCATGTCACTCCGGAAATTATCCGTGTTATCGTTTTACCTGCTCGGGACGAGCAGAACTAAGCTTGGGGATGCTGATACGTCTCCGACGTATCGATAATTTCTTATGTTCCATGCCACATTATTGATGTTATCTACATGTTTTATGCACACTTTATGTCATATTCGTGCATTTTCCGGAACTAACCTATTAACAAGATGCCGAAGTGCCGATTCTTGTTTTACTGCTGTTTTTGGTTTCAGAAATCCTAGTAAGGAAATATTCTCGGAATTGGACGAAATCAAAGCCCGGGGGCCTATTTTCTCACGAAGCTTCCGGAAGTCCGAAGGAGAGACGAAGAGGGGCCACGGAGGGGCCACACCCTAGGGCGGCGCGGCCCCCCTTGGCCGCGCGGCCCTGTGGTGTGGGGCCCCCGTGCCGCCTCTTGACCTGTCCTTTCGCCTATAAAAAGTCTCCGTGACGAAAACCCCAGTACCGAGAACCACGATACGGAAAACCTTCCAGAGACGCCGCCGCCGCCGATCCCATCTCGGGGGATCTAGGAGATCGCCTCCGGCACCCTGCCGGAGAGGGGAATCATCTCCCGGAGGACTCTACGCCGCCATGGTCGCCTCCGGTGTGATGTGTGAGTAGTCTACCCCTGGACTATGGGTCCATAGCAGTAGCTAGATGGTTGTCTTCTCCCCATTGTGCTATCATTGTCGGATCTTGTGAGCTGCCTAACATGATCAAGATCATCTATCTATAATTCTATATGTTGCGTTTGTTGGGATCCGATGAATAGAGAATACTTGTTATGTTGATTATCAAAGCTATGCTTATGTGTTGTTTATGATCTTGCATGCTCTTCGTTATTAGTATATGCTCTGGCCAAGTTGATGCTAGTAACTCCAAGAGGGAGTATTTATGCTCGATAGTGGGTTCATGCCTCCGTGAATCTGGAGGAGTGACAAGAACCACTAAGGTTATGGATGTGATGTTGCCACTAGGGATAAAACATTAGTGCTATGTTCAAGGATGTAGTCACTAGTTACATTACGCGCAATACTTAATGCAATTGTCTGTTGTTAGCAACTTAATGCTGGAGGGGTTCGGATGATAACTCTGAAGGTGGACTTTTTAGGCATAGATGCGGTTGGATGACGGTCTATGTACTTTGTCGTAATGCCCAATTAAATCTCACTATACTCATCATGATATGTATGTGCATGGTCATGCTCTCTTTATTTGTCAATTGCCCAACTGTAATTTGTTCACCCAACATGCTGTTCGTCTTATGGGAGAGACACCTCTAGTGAACTGTGGACCCGGTCCAATTCTCTTTACTGAAATACAATCTACTGCAATACTTGTTCTACTGTTTTCTGCAAACAATCATCTTCCACACAATACGGTTAATCCTTTGTTACAGCAAGCCGGTGAGATTGACAACCTCACTGTTTCGTTGGGGCAAAGTACTTTGGTTGTGTTGTGCGGGTTCCACGTTGGCGCCGGAATCTCCGGTGTTGCGCCGCACTACATCCCGCCGCCATCAACCTTCAACGTGCTTCTTGGCTCCTCCTGGTTCGATAAACCTTGGTTTCTTTCTGAGGGAAAACTTGCTGCTGTGCGCATCATACCTTCCTCTTGGGGTTGCCCAACGAACGTGTGAAATACACGCCATCACCCCCTCCTGTATTAAGTTGCAAACAACAGACAATTGCATTAAGTATGGTGCGTAATGTAATCAACACATACATCCTTAGACATAGCATTGATGTTTTATCCCTAGTGGCAACAGCACATCCACAACCTTAGAACTTTCTGTCAATGTCCCAGATTTAATGGAGGCATGAACCCACTATCGAGCATAAATACTCCCTCTTGGAGTTACAAGTAACGACTTGGCCAGAGCCTCTACTAATAACGGAGAGCATGCGAGATCATAAACAACACATAGATAGATTGATAATCAACATAGTATAGTATTCCATATTCATCGGATCCCAACAAACGCAACATGTAGCATTACAAAATAGATGATCTTGATCATGTTAGGCAGCTCACAAGATCGACAATGATAGCACAATTAGGAGAAGACAACCATCTAGCTACTGCTATGGACCCATAGTCCAGGGGTGAACTACTCACACATCACTCCGGAGGCGACCATGGCGGTGAAGAGTACTCCGGGAGATGATTCCCCTCTCTCGCAGGGTGCCGGAGGTGATCTCCTGAATCCCCTGAGATGGGATTGGCGGCGGTGGCGTCTCTGGAAGGTTTTCCGTATCGTGGCTCTCGGTACTGGAGTTATTATCGACGAAGGCTTCTTATAGGCGAAGAGATAGGTTTAGGGGCGACGCGAGGGGCCCACACGCTAGGGCCGCGTGGCCAGGGGCTGGGCCGCGCCGCCCTGCTGTGGCGTCGCCTCGTTGCCCCACTTCGTTTCCCTTTCGGACTTTTGGAAGCTTCGTGGAAAAATAAGATCCTGGGCGTTGATTTCGTCTAATTCCGAGAATATTTCCTTACTAGGATTTCTGAAACCAAAAATAGCAGAAAACAGCAACTGGCTCTTCGGCATCTTGTTAATAGGTTAGTGCCGGAAAATGCATAAAAATGACATAAAGTATGTATAAAACATGTGTGTATCATCATAAAACAAGCATGGAACATAAGAAATTATCGATACGTTGGAGACGTATCAAAGGGTTCAGCACAAGACTTGAAAGAACTCTGCCAACAGCTTCAGTCTATGAAGAAGCAGGCACTTATAATAATGGAGCAGTCTCGAAAATCATCGGAGAGGGAAAAGGTGGTGCTACAACAAGCTCAGGAGGCTATAGCTGCCAAAGAAACTGTTGTAGCTGATGCTGCGCAGGCTACCTCCCGAGAGAATTTTATGCTCTAATTGATGACTGAAGCAAGTTTGGAAATGGCAGGTATACTTTCTTATGCCTACACTTCCTCTGTTTTTTCCTTGTTTTCTCCTTTGTGATTCTTATGATGTCACCAAATAGGTCCCTTTCTAGACGCCGCTGCCGAAGATCAACGGGTGGACACAAGGTAAAATCATGGCTCTCTTTTTTGGGCTACCCCGGAACGAACCCGACAAATCGTCAGATTCCAAGACCGCTCATGCCAAGTTCGTGAGTTCCTTGAGTTTTGTTCCAAAACTTTATCCATGATTTACAATGCTATGTTTCCTCGGAATGTTCAACCGAAATCCATACTAGTTGAGCTCTTACAAAACCATGGATTTTTTGCGAGTCCTTAAATTTCGCCATCAGCTCAGGAAGAGATTTACAAATCGTCAGATTCCAAGACCGCTCATGCCAAGTTCGTGAGTTCCTTGAGTTTTGTTCCAAAACTTTATCCATGATTTACAATGCTATGTTTCCTCGGAATGTTCAACCGAAATCTCTTCCTGAGCTGATGGCGAAATTTAAGGACTCGCAAAAAATCCATGGTTTTGTAAGAGCTCAACTAGTAGCTGGCGCCAGGGTTTCCCTTATTATGCTTCAGATCTGCCACTCCAAAATTAATATGACAAAGGTGGTGGAAACCGTCCATGCCAAGCTGAGGCAACGGCGAAGAGGTGTCGATAGAATCAATGCGGTGGTTACTGATACGCGTACAGCACGCGTCCGTTGGGAACCCCAAGAGGAAGGTGTGATGCGTACAGCGGCAAGTTTTCCCTCAGTAAGAAACCAAGGTTTATCGAACCAGTAGGAGCCAAGAAGCACGATGCAGGTTGATGGCGGCGAAGTGTAGTGCGGCGCAACACCAGGGATTCTGGCGCCAACGTGGAACCTGCACAACACAACCAAATTACTTTGCCCCAACGTGACAGTGAGGTTGTCAATCTCACCGGCTTGCTGTAACAAAGGATTAGATGTATAGTGTGGATGATGATGTTTGCAGAAAACAGTAGAACGAGTATTGCAGTTGATTGTATTTGATGTAAAGAATGGACCGGTGTCCACAGTTCACTAGTGGTGTCTCTCCCATAAGATAATTAGCATGTTGGGTGAACAAATTACAGTTGGGCAATTGACAAATAAAGAGGGCATGACCATGCACATACATGTTATGATGAGTAGTGTGAGATTTAATTGGGCATTACGACAAAGTACATAGACCGCTATCCAGCATGCATCTATGCCTAAAAAGTCCACCTTCGGGTTAGCGTCCGCACCCCTTCCAGTATTAAGTTGCAAACAACAGACAATTGCATTAAGTATGGTGCATAATGTAATCAACACAAATATCCTTAGACATAGCATTGATGTTTTATCCCTAGTGGCAACAACACATCCACAACCTTAGAACTTTCTGTCACTCGTCCCGGATTTAATGGAGGCATGAACCCACTATCGAGCATAAATACTCCCTCTTGGAGTTACAAGTAATGACTTGGCCGAGCCTCTACTAATAACGGAGAGCATGCAAGATCATAAACAACACATAGATGATAGATTGATAATCAACATAACATAGCATTCAATATTCATCGGATCCCAACAAACGCAACATGTAGCATTACGGATAGATGATCTTGATCATGTTAGGCAGCTCACAAGATCCAACAATGATAGCACAATTAGGAGAAGACGACCATCTAGCTACTGCTATGGACCCATAGTCCAGGGGTGAACTACTCACACATCACTCCGGAGGCGACCATGGCGGTGAAGAGTCCTCTGGGAGATGATTCCCCTCTCCGGCAGGGTGCCGGAGGCGATCTCCTAAATCCCCCTAGATGGGATTGGTGGCGGCGGCGTCTCTGGAAGGTTTTCCGTATCGTGGCTCTCGGTACTGGAGTTATTCTCGACGAAGACTTATGTAGGCGGAAGGGTAGGTCAGGGGGCTGACGAGGGGCCCACACGCTAGGGCCGCGCGGGCCCCCTTGGGCCGCGCCGCCCTAGTGTGGCGGCGCCTCGTCGCCCCACTTCGTTTCCCTTTCGCTCTTCTGGAAGCTTCGTGGAGAAATAAGCCCCTGGCGTTGATTTCGTCCAATTCTGAGAATATTTCCTTACTAGGATTTCTGAAACCAAAAACAGCAGAAAACAGCAACTGGCTCTTCGGCATCTCGTTAATAGGTTAGTGCCGGAAAATGCATAAAAATGACATAAAGTATGTATAAAACATGTGTGGATCATCATAAAACAAGCATGGAACATAAGAAATTATCGATACGTTGGAGACGTATCAGCATCCCCAAGCTTAGTTCCTACTCGTCCGAGTAGGTAAACGATAACAAAGATAATTTCTGAAGTGACATGCCATCATAATCTTGATCAATACTATTGTAAGCACATGTAATGAATGCAGCGATTCGAAGCAATGATAAATACAATGAGTAAACAACTGAATCATATAGCAAAGACTTTTCATGAATAGTACTTTCAAGACAAGCATCAATAAGTCTTGCATAAGAGTTGACTCATAAAGCAATAAATTCAAAGTAAAGGCATTGAAGCAACACAAAGGAAGATTAAGTTTCAGCGGTTGCTTTCAACTTGTAACATGTATATCTCATGGATATTGTCAACATAAAGTAATATAATAAGTGCAATATGCAAGTATGTAGGAATCAATGCACAGTTAACACAAGTGTTTGCTTCTAAGATAGAAGGAAATAGGTAAACTGACTCAACATAAAAGTAGAAGAATGGCCCTTCGCAGAGGGAAGCATTAATTCCTATATTTGTGCTAGAGCTTTTATTTTGAAAACAAGAAACAATTTTGTCAACGGTAGTAATAAAGCGTATGTATTATATAAATTATATCCTTCAAGTTGCAAGCCTCATGCATAGATTACCAATAGTGCCCGCACCTTGTCCTAATTAGCTCGGATTTACGTGGATTATCATTGCAATACATATGTTTTAACCAAGTATCACAAAGGGGTACCTCTATGCCGCATGTACAAAGGTCTAAGGAGAAAGCTCGCATTGGATTTCTCGCTTTTGATTATTCTCAACTTAGACATCCATACCGGGACAACATAGACAACGAGATAATGGACTCCTCTTTAATGCATAAGCATTCAGCAACAAATAATATTCTCATAAGAAATTGAGGATTGTTGTCCAAAACTGAAACTTCCACCATGGATCATGGCTTTAGTTAGCGGCCCAATGTTCTTCTCTAACAATATGCATGCTCTAACCATTCAACTCATGATAAATCTCCCTTACTTCATACAAGACGAACATGCATAGCAACTCACATGATATTCAACAAAGTGTTGATGGCGTCCCCAGGAACTTGGTTATCGCTCAACAAGCAACTTAATAAGAAATAAGATACATAAGTACATATTCAATACCACAATAGTTTTTAGGCTATTTGTCCCATGAGCTATATATTGCAAAGGCAAAGAAATAGAATTTTAAAGGTAGCACTCAAGCAATTTACTTTGGAATGGCGGAGAAATACCATGTAGTAGGTAGGTATGGTGGACACAAATGGCATAGTGTTTGGCTCAAGGATTTGGATGCACGAGAAGTATTCCCTCTCAATACAAGGCTTAGGCTAGCAAGGTTATTTGAAACAAACACAAGTATGAACCGGTACGACAAAACTCACATAAAATACATATTGCAAGCATTATAAGACTCTACACCGTCTTCCTTGTTGTTCGACCCTTACTAGAAAATATCTAGACCTTAGAGAGACCAATCATGCAAACCAAATTTTAGCAAGCTCTATGTATTTCTTCACTAATAGGTGCAAAGTATATGATGCAAGAGCTTAAACATGAGCACAACAATTGCCAAGTATCACATTATTCAAGATATTATACCATTTACCACATGTAGCATTTCCCGTTTCCAACCATAACAATTTAACGAAGCAGTTTCAACCTTTGCCATGAACATTATGAGTAAAGCTAAGGACATATTTGTCCATATGCAACAGCAGAGCGTGTCTCTCTCCCACACAATGAATGCTAGGATCCAATTTTATTCAAACAAAACAAAAATAAAAACATACAGACGCTCCAAGTAAAGCACATAAGATGTGATGGAATAAAAATATAGTTTCATTAGAGGAACCTGATAATGTTGTCGATGAAGAAGGGGATGCCTTGGGCATCCCCAAGCTTAGATGCTTCAGTCTTCTTGAAATATGCAGGGATGAACCACCGGGGCATCCCCAAGCTTAGAGCTTTCACTCTCCTTGATCATATTGTATCATCCTCCTCTCTTGATCCTTGAAAACTCCCTCCACACCAAACTCAAAACAACTCATTAGAGGGTTAGTGCATAATCAAAATTCACATGTTCAGAGGTGACATAATCATTCTTAACACTTCTGGACATTGCACGAAGCTACTGAAAGTTAATGGAATAAACAAATCCATCAAACATAGCAAAACAGGCAATGCGAAATAAAAGGCAGAATCTGTCAAAATAGAACAGTCCGTAAAGACGAATTTTTTAGGTGCACCAGACTTGCTCAAATGAAAATGCTCAAATTGAATGAAAGTTGCGTACATATCTGAGGATTACTCACGTAAATTGGCAGATTTTTCTGATTTACCTACAGAGACTACTGCTCAAATTCATGACAGCAAGAAATCTGTTTCTGCGCAGTAATCCAAATCTAGTATGAACCTTACTATCAAAGACTTTACTTGGCACAACAATGCAAAAAAATTAAGATAAGGAGAGGTTGAGACAGTAGTAACAACTTCCAAGACTCAAATATAAAACAAAGGTACTGTAGTAAAATCATGGGTTGCCTCCCATAAACGCTTTTCTTTAACGCCTTTCAACTAGGCGCAGAAAGTGTGTATCAAGTATTATCAAGAGATGAAGCATCAACATCATAATTTGTCCCATTAGGTATCTTAGATGCTCCGTTATCTATAGTGGTATTAAGAGCTTTATAAATTTTAGGCCTATAATGGTTTTTTGGTTTGGGCACCTTAGAGACATACATGAACTTTTCCTCCTTACCCACATAAGCTTTCTCCTTAAACTTAATAGAAGAAAAAGTTGAACCCAAGGTTCCCATAGCTTCTTCAAGTTCACTAATCCTTTGGGTTTTATTATCATGAATAGCACAAGCTTCTAAGATGGCAATTCTCTCATTAATTCCACCTAGACATTTATCAAGTTTATCAGTGCTATCAAGTAATACTCCCAAATTAGTCTCAATACTTGGAAGATTTTGCTCTATGGTCTCCAACTTTTTCATGACATCTTCAAGAGAGATTTCAATTTTAACTTTATTAATAGGTGGTATTCCAAATAGAGTCTCAATAATGCAACTAGCTTCTAAAGCAGGAGTGCCTAGGAAATTACCTCCCGCAAGACAATCAAGAACATACCTATTCCAGCTAGAGATACCAACATAAAAATTCCTGAGTAGGATGGTGGTGGAGTGTTTCTTAGTGCACCTATTATGAGCATAACTAATTCTATACCAAGCATCTTTTAAACATTCTCCCCGTTGTTGCTTAAACGAACGAACTTCAACTTCAGGATTACTCATTTTAGCAATAGTAAATAAAGCAAACTAGATAAAGTAAATGCAAGTAACTAATTCTTTGTGTTTTTAATATGGCAAACAAGATAGCAAGTAAAGTAAAGCTAGCAACTAATTTTTGTGTTTTGATATAGTGCAGCAAACAAAATAGTAAATAAAATAAAAGCAAGACAAAAACAAAGTAAAGAGATTGGAAGTGGAGACTCCCCTTGCAGCGTGTCTTGATCTCCCCGGCAACGGCGCCAGAAAAAGTGCTTGATATGCGTACAACACGCGTCCGTTGGGAACCCCAAGAGGAAGGTGTGATGCGTACAGTGGCAAGTTTTCCCTCAGTAAGAAACCAAGGTTTATCGAACCAGTAGGAGCCAAGAAGCACGTTGAAGGTTGATGTCGGCGAAGTGTAGTGCGGCGCAACACCAGGGATTCCGGCGCCAACGTGGAACCTGCACAACACAACCAAATTACTTTGCCCCAACGTGACAGTGTGGTTGTCAATCTCACCGGCTTGCTGCAACAAAGGATTAGATGTATAGTGTGGATGATGATGTTTGCAGAAAACAGTAGAACGAGTATTGCAGTTGATTGTATTCGATGTAAAGAATGGACCGGGGTCCACAGTTCACTAGTGGTGTCTCTCCCATAAGATAATTAGCATGTTGGGTGAACAAACTACAGTTGGGCAATTGACAAATAAAGAGGGCATGACCATGCACATACATGTTATGATGAGTAGTGTGAGATTTAATTGGGCATTACGACAAAGTACATAGACCGCTATCCAGCATGCATCTATGCCTAAAAAGTCCACCTTTGGGTTAGCGTCCGCACCCCTTCCAGTATTAAGTTACAAACAACAGACAATTGCATTAAGTATGGTGCGTAATGTAATCAACACAAATATCCTTAGACATAGCATTGATGTTTTATCCCTAGTGGCAACAGCACATCCACAACCTTAGAACTTTTTGTCACCGTCCCGGATTTAATGGAGGCATGAACCCACTATCGAGCATAAATACTCCCTCTTGGAGTTACAAGTAATGACTTGGCCGAGCCTCTACTAATAACGGAGAGCATGCAAGATCATAAACAACACATAGATGATAGATTGATAATCAACATAACATAGCATTCAATATTCATCGGATCCTAACAAACGCAACATGTAGCATTACAGATAGATGATCTTGATCATGTTAGGCAGCTCACAAGATCCAACAATGATAGCACAATTAGGAGAAGATGACCATCTAGCTACTGCTATGGACCCATAGTCCAGGGGTGAACTACTCACACATCACTCCGGAGGCGACCATGGCGGTGAAGAGTCCTCCGGGAGATGATTCCCCTCTCCGACAGGGTGCCGGAGGCGATCTCCTGAATCCCCCGAGATGGGATTGGCGGCGGCGGCGTCTCTGGAAGGTTTTCCATATCGTGGCTCTCGGTACTGGAGTTATTCTCGACGAAGACTTATGTAGGCGGAAGGGTAGGTCAGGGGTGCTGACGAGGGGCCCACACGCTAGGGCCGCGCGGGCCCCCTTGGGCCGCGCCGCCCTAGTGTGGCGGCGCCTCGTCGCCCCACTTCGTTTCCCTTTTGGTCTTCTGGAAGCTTCGTGGAAAAATAAGCCCCTGGGCGTTGATTTTGTCCAATTCCGAGAATATTTCCTTACTAGGATTTCCGAAACCAAAAACAGCAGAAAACAGCAACTGGCTCTTCGCCATCTCGTTAATAGGTTAGTGCCGGAAAATGCATAAAAATGACATAAAGTATGTATAAAACATGTGTGTATCATCATAAAACAAGCATGGAACATAAGAAATTATCGATACGTTGGAGACGTATCAGTTACCCCAGTAGCTGAAGAGATAATTAGTGACCTTCTTCGGATAGATGCCGACTTTTTTGCAGATGGCCATTACGCTGATTTTCTGGGTGCCTCTGCCGAAGAAGATAGAGTAAACATTGACGACCTTTTAGGTCATGACTGAGTTTATTTTTTCAGTAAATAGCTTATGTTGTCGAAAGAAAATTAAAACTTCCTGTATGTACGTTGTAAGACAGATATATATATTTTTTTCTTTTCCCTAGCCCCCGAGTGTTTCGGTGGCTAATTTCTTTATTGTGTTTGCGAGGTTAAACCAAGGCAAGTAAATTTTATCGAGTATACTATATTTACGGGTATAAGCCCCCGAGCCTGTCGATGAAAAAGATGTATGTCACCAATATCTTTTACTATATTGCAGCACCGCGAGCCCGCCTCATTAAAAACCTTTCAGCCCCACTCGGTGCCATGAAAGGAAAAGAGTGCGTCTGAAAATTCGTGGGCGTTTCAGTACATTGTATTTTTACAGGGAGAACTATATTTCGACTCTAGGCGTAGAAACGCCTGAGTTGCGCCATGTTCCAAGGATTTGGCTCTGGGACTCCTGTCTTCTTGTCCTTTATCCTGTATGCTCCTCCTTTGATTACTTCTGTAATGATGTAAGGGCCAAGCCATGGCGGCTCGAGTTTTTCATGGCTTGTTTGTCTGAGCCGAAGAACTAAGTGCCCTACTTGAAAGGATCTTGGCCTTAATCGTCGACTGTGGTAGTTTTTCAGATCTTGCTGGTACTTTGTGACCCGTGATAACACTTCGTCTCGAGCTTCATCAAGTGCATCGACATCATCCTCTAGTGATTTTCTTGAAGCTTCTTCGTCATATTCCGTTACTCTCGGAGAATCATGCTCTATTTCTATTGGCAGGACTGCCTCAGCTCCATGGACCAGAAAAAACGGAGTTTCCTGTGTCGCTGTATTTGGTGTTGTTCGAATACTCCACAACACACTGGGCAACTCCTCTGGCCAAGTATGTCGAGCTTTTTCCAATGGTGCTAGCAGGCGCTTCTTGATACCGTTGCAGATGATACCATCGGCTTTCTCGACTTGACCACTAGTGCAAAGTGTAGTTTCATGCCTACCTCTGCACAGTATGCTTTGAATTCCTTGGATGTAAAATTGCTACCATTGTCCGTGACGATGCTATGAGGTACTCCGAACCGAAAGACGATGCTTTTCACAAACTTGATTGCAGATGCTCCATCTGGTGAGTTTATCGGTTTTGCTTCTATCCACTTTGTGAATTTGTCGACAGCGACAAGCATGTACTCGTATCCTCCTGGCGAAGCTTTGTGTAATTTTCCCACCATGTCGAGACCCCACTGTGCAAAGGGCCAAGACAATGGTATTGGCATCAATTCTGCTGCCGGAGAATGAGGTTTTGCGGCAAATCTCTGGCACATGTCGCAAGTACGAACTATTTCTTTCGCACCTTCGATGGCTGTCAACCAATAAAATCCTGCTCTAAAAACCTTGGCTGCTATAGCTCGGCTGCTTGCATGTTGACCACATATTCCTTCGTGTACATCCTTCAAAATTATTCTTCCTTCTTCGGGTGTGACGCACCTTTGTAACACTCCCGAAATACTTCACTTGTATAACTCCCCTTTGACCACAGTAAAGGCTTTAGAACGTCTAATAACTCGCCTTGCTTCAACTGGATCGTCGGGTATTTCTTTCCTTAGGATGTATGATATGTACGCCTGCATCCATGGAATTTGCACCATCATTACTAGGTCCTATTCCTCTTCTTTTTCCAATACTTCTTTTGTAGCCCCGAGGGTTTCTCATCCTTCTCCTTCTTCTTTGGTTTCTTCGGCTTTGTAGATCTCTCTGTTATCTCTTCCCAGAATACGCCTGGTGGAATCGCGAGACACTGCGACCCAATGTTTGCAAGAACATCGGCTTCATCATTGCTTAGCCTGCTGATGTGATTTACCTCGCATCCATCAAATAATTTCTCTAGCTCATTATACACTTCCTTGTATGCTATCATACTATCATTGACTGCATCGCACAGATTCATGACTTGCTGAGCCACCAACTGTGAGTCGCCGAAGATTTTTAATCGAGTTGCACCACAAGCCTTCGCCATCTTCATCCCGTGTATGAGAGCTTCGTATCCTGCCTCGTTATTAGATGCGTTTGGAAACGTCATCCGTAAGATATACTTTAATTTGTCGCCTTCAGGTGATATTAGTATCACGCCTGCTCCAGCTCCCTCTAATCTCTTGGACCCGTCGAAGTTCATAGTCCAGGTTCTCGATAAATGCGGGGGTCCTCGTATTTTGTAACTCCATCCACTCGCGATGAAGTCCGGTAGAATTTGCGACTTTATTGCTTTTCTTTTTTCATACGTGATGTCCCGCGGGGAAAGCTCTATTCCCCACAGGGAGACACGACCCGTAGCTTCTGGATTGTTTAGTATATTTGATAAAGGTGCCTCATTAACCACTATTATCGGATGTGCCGAAAAATAGTGCCGCAGTTTTCTTGCGGTTGTAAACACTCCATATGCTAGCTTTTGGTACTGCGGGTACCGCTGTTTTGAAGGCGATAATAGTGCACTGATGAAATATACTGGCCTCTGTACTCCATGAAGTTTTCCTTCTTCCTCCCTTTCGACTACGAGTGCTGTGCTGACCACCTAAGGTGTGGCTGCAATGTATAGCAAGAGGGGTTCCTTCTCCTTAGGCGCCACCAAGATTGGTGGTGTCGAGATTGTGCGTTTGAGATCCTCGAAAGCTCTGTCCGCCTCTTCGTTCCACTGAAACTTCTCTCCTTGCTTACGCCTTTTCTCCCAGCCTGGCGATGAACCTGCTTAAAGCTGCGACTCGCCCAGTTAATTGTTGTATTTCTTTTAACTTTGTTGGCTTCCTCATTGTTACAATAGCTTGAATTTTTCTGTATTGGCCTCGATTCCTCTTGCTGAGACTAGGAACCCGAGAAGTTCTCCTGCAGGGACGCCGAAAGAACACTTCGTCGGGTTCAGTTTGAGGCAAAACTTTTCAAGGTTGTCGAAAGTTTCTTTTAGATCCTCAATCAAAGTTGTCCCCTTTTTTGATGTTATGACAACATCGTCAATGTATACTTGTACGTTTTTCCCATTCTGTGTTACCAAGCACTTCTGCATCATCCGCTGATACGTTGCTCCCGCGTTTATCAGACCAAAAGGCATTGTTCTGTAGCAAAACATGCCATAAGGTGTTATGAACGTTGTCTTGACTTCATCATCTTCTTTCAATCTGATCTAGTTATAACCAGAATAGGCATCCAGGAAGGAAAGACGTTCACATCCTGCCGTGGAGTCGATGATTTGATCGATCCTTGGGAGGGGAAAGTGATCCTTTGGACAGTGTTTATTGAGACACGTAAAGTCGACACACATGCGAAGGACTTTCGTGTTTTTCTTCGGGACCAGAACTGGGTTAGGTACCCACGTGGCCTCTGGATGTAGCTCTTTGATAAAACCAGCCTCTCTGAGTCGATCAATCTCTGACAGCATGGCTTTGCGGTTTGGTTCCGAAAAAACGCCGCAAAGGTTGTTTGATTGGTCTCGCTAATGGATCCAAGTTTAGGTGGTGCTCGGCAAGTTCCCTGGGTACTCCTGGCATGTCAGTTGGAGACCATGTGAAGATTTTCCAGTGCTCACGGAGGAACTCGACGAGCGCGCTTTCCTATGCGAGGTCCATGTCTGTTGCAATGGACGTCTGTGGTGACCCTGCATACCACTGCATGTTGTAGTATGCCAGTCGTTGATATAACATTCACGAAGTACCAATCCGCAAATATTACATCCCTCACAGTAGTACAACAGAACATAGCAGGTCCATAACTCATTCATTTATTATTACAAGCATAATGTACATATCATCTCGGAGCTCCTCTTGGGTCCTAAGAGGGATACTCCTGTGTTCGAGGCGAACCCACCTTAGCTTACAATATAACAGTCTTACTAGGTGATACATTTATTCCCTCGAGCAGTTAAGTACTAAGAGTTCGTACTGCTCGGATACTACTACTACTTGGTAGGTCTACACGTGCTCTCCTCCGGAACCCTCCCTGGTTCCGTAGACTATGAGGTAGTCTACACCTTCAACACCTCCAGAGAGGTCTGGTTCTTCATAGCCGATGAGGTCGGCTCCTTCAGGGTTGTCGTTGTCCTCCTCCAGATGGTTCAGACAATCTAAGCAGGGGATTTAAGAGTGGTATGAGTACGAGCGTACTCAACAAGTTCATTATAGAAATGAGGTGTTTAATGCACTAGCTACGATATTAGACCAGAAAGTCTAATACCAATGCAAGTTTTGATAAACATTTCTTCAAGAGGTTGCTTTTATTTCAAAGAACTATGTCCGTCAGCCTTCACCGGTTCACTAGAACTTCATGGAGTTCCTTTCCGGCAGCGTTCGCAGTTCCAAATCCCGGAACAGGGAGTGACAGGTCACGATTCATTACACTCTGTAGAGGTGTGTTGCTTTACCCATAAGAGTTCTTATCCTTGGTGCCAACCGGGCAGCTTTGCCGTCCACACTTCCTATGGTGTGAGGCCCGGTATAAGGTCATAGCCAATCATATTCCTCCGCTACCTCGCACACCCACCCTTTGTTGCAAACCCCGACCCTGGGTCCTGGCCGGTCCTCTTACACCAACTAAGGATGGACCCCGACCACGACGACAGTCTGGGATCGAACCAAACTCCTTCGCCGGTAGCTGCAACCCATCATAGACCGCATTACCGTGGGGACTTAGAGTGGGATCCCCACCCACAAGTTGTTCCGCAAGCCGCAACTGCTACGGTATGCACACCATAACCGTGGGGAATTAGAGTGGGATCCCCACCCTCAAGTTGCTCCGCAAGATACAACCGCTACGGTAAGCGCATCCGTTGATGTACAAGAGGTGGAAATACGATTGACTAGTCCGTCCCATTTCAGATCTTATGGTTAACACGAGTTTTACGGCACAAGAATCACTGGGACGACATTTGTTGTTTAATCCTAGATGGATATAAACCCTTGCAATGGAACCTCCACCATATCAACACAATCCATGGTTCCATTGCCCACCACTTAGTCATATTCATAGTTATGAAAATAGTGGTTTTGCTTTTTATGCAATAGTGATAATCATAGTACTTTGCAAGTAATTTGATAAAAATACTCAAATGGAATGAGCAACCGATGAACTTGCCTGAACACTGCAAAGTGTTGCAGTTGGATGGTGTGGCTGACCCTTGTCCTCTGTTGCTGAAAAGTAGCATCATTGTCCGATAAGGGCAATGGTTAAAGAAGCATTTATGCATGATTCCAGTTTTAGGGTTTGTCCCCCCCTTCCGATGACTTATCATTTCATGTGAGAGGTTGATACTAAGAATGATTCAGGGATATTCTGTTTAGGGTAAAATACAACCTTGAAATGTTGTCAATGTGTTTTTAAAGTCCAAAAGAATTTATGGACTTATTTTCATTATTGAAAATATGAGGTGTGATTTAAATGATTATTTAAATCATCAAATTTGAACTTATTCTTGTTTATCTTCAAAAAATCTATTTCATATTTTATTATGATAGAGAATTTTATCCTGAGTGGTTTTCATATTTTTAATTATTTTTTAGAGCTATTTGTCATTTTCTTTTTTTCAAAGTTTCTGTTTATTTGAAAATGTGAAAAGACAGAATTGCCCCTGGGCCCACATGTTAATGTGGCCCAGTGGTTAACCCTAACCCGAGCCACACTTGGGCTCGGTCGGACGCACCGCCCCCTTTCTCCTTCACTCGCTCGCGAACCCTAGCACTCGCTCTCGCGACTCCCGTGTCGCCGCCGCCTTCGCCGAATTATTCCGGCCAACTTCGGCCGTCGCCGCCGGCGAGATGGAGCGCATCTGAACCGCCGTTCGACGGCGCTTCAGATCCTCCGCTTCGATTTGTGTTTCGCCGCCTCCTCGACTCGTCCTCTTCGCCTCTGGTCGCCTGGCGTAGAGTGCCGTGGCGATTTCGTCGCCGCCGACGCTGCTGCGCCGTGGCATCGCCGTGCCTTGCCGTGGTGGTGCCGGGCACTGCGGTGCCGCCGTGGCCTGGCCTGGCCTGGCGCTGTCGCGCCCTCGGCGTGTGCCGCCGTGGCCGCCATGGCCGCGCTCATTGCCTCACGCCACCTGTAAGTGCTCCGTCTTCTCCTTCTCTCCCTCTTTGCTCTACTCCCTTCTCTCCTCCTCCTCTGCGTCTGGCTCGGTCACTGGCCTGCATCTCCATGTTGAGATGCTTATCGTGCCGATGCGCTGCTGCTGCGCATTGCTAGCTTGCGCATGTGATGTTGTGCTGCTGCTGCGCTCCATTGGCCTTGGCCATTGCTTCCGGGGTCATGCCTACGCTTGTGATGCTGCCTTGTGTGACTCTGCCTTGCTACTGCCATGGTTACTACTGCTATACTGCCTTGCCATGCTATACATGGCTCTGTGCAAGATTTCCTAGGCTATGTGCTTGCTTATGTTTGCATTTCTTGCCTAATTCTCTCCCCGTGACTTTGTCCTTGATGCTAATATTGCTAGATCATCAAGTGTATTCATTTATTTGCCCTGGCTAGATTACTGTGTGAATTCCTTGCAAGTTTGCAAGTGCCAGAGTTCTGATGTGCTGTATCTTGTGCTTAATTTCATGAGCATGCTCAATTGAGCATTGTTGTTGGCTTAACAATACTATCCAGTGATGAATGATGTGTGCAATCCTTGTGTAACCTGATCCAGAGGTTCATCATGCCTTTGATGTGCTTCTAGATACAATTATAAAGTCATTATTTGTGTATATGTTTATTCAGTTATGGCTTGGGTGTAATTCTTCAGTAGCTAGCTCATTACTGATGCTATGCTTGGCTATAGCCACCTGCAACAAGTGCTAGTAAGCTCTGGTGATCATATGATCATCAGTTGATTGATGATTAATTGTTGTGCTTCTGTCTGTGCCTATCTGGTGCTCACCCTGTGCTGTGTGTGCATCACACAGTTGATGCTTGCAATGATCCATTGGATCATCTGCAAGGCTCTGGTGCATCAATTGTTTGTGTAATTCATTTATCTGTTTATCTTGCTTTATTAAATGGATGAATGATGTGAACTGTGATTCAGTGATGATCATTTCAATGAATTTGTTAGGGCTAGCTGGATGCCAACCACTGGTTGGTACCCTAGCCCACTACTGAACCCTTTTTGGTAAGGATGTGGTGGCTTAAGGTGTTGGTTGTGGGTTGAGGTGGCCCTGGCAGCTCTGTGATGCTGTCATGGGTAGCTCCCCCTCTCCGTGGCTTGTTGTGTATGGGCAAATGCTCTCTGGCTGATCATGTTTGATCGCCAGAAGCTTTTTGATGTTGACAATACTGGTAGAAACTTATATTTCTGCCATTCTGATGGTGTAGCTAAACTGTTAGGTGCTTGGTGACTTTGGATGGCTTAATAGGATTAAATCCTTGCTGGATTTCTCTGGTTGTGTCACTGTGTTGACACAACCAGTGTTCCCTTGGTTGTTTTCCTTCTAGCCTTTGTTTTATTTGTTGGCACCAAATGGTTTTGCAACCAAGTGATGATACATCCAGGGTTTCATACCCTTTTTGCTTCTGTGATGCATATGTATGCTTATTGATGAGCAAAACTAGTGCTTGCTCATGATCATCTGTGATTACCTCACTCCAGCTCCTAGAAATGTGTTGGTGTAGAGGATTTTGCTTCAGATTGATGACTTAAGCTTGCCCTGCTCCTCCTGGCTAGCTTGAGCTTGCTCTACACCATCTTGTGCTTGTTCACAGTTGACAGTTCTTGGTGAAACTGTCCCTGGATGGTTTGGCTGGTTGGGAAAACTTGGTGTTCTTCCTGTTCTATCTGTTCTTGATGTTCTTGGTGAACTTACCCAGTGGAGTCATGTCGATGGAATGACTAGGGTTTACTGTGGAGGCTTTTATATGCTTGGCCCTTTTCTTCCCTGGTCGACAACACTGCCTGGCAACTTGTTGGTGACTCACTGGCTATGTGGTGCTGTTGTGCATGCACACTAGCTGTGTGAGCAGCTAGTGTGTGTGTGTGTCCTGGTGCTTGGGACTTGGGCTGTGAGAGGATCAGCTCGGCAGAGCTGTGATCATATCCTCTCCAATAACCATTTTCTTACTAACCTGCCAAGTGGCAATGCCACTTGGCATAACTTGCATTTTGCTTTGTTTGTGTGCAGGGATCAAGGTGATGATCAAAATGAAGGTCAAGATCATCATGCCCAAGCATTTCATGAAGATTAGCTTGTAGTTTAGGATATATCATTTCATTGTACTTTTCTTTCTTTTTCTTTTTCCATTTTGTCAATTCTTGTAATGTGTTGTAATATTTTATATTTCAAATCTGAATATTGTAAAGACAATGTATCTTGTGTGATTATCAATAAAGCTCCAATTTTCTCTAATGAGCTTTACTTGATATTTGTATTGTTGATATTCTTTATTATTTATAATTTGCTTAATGAATTACCTCACATTTGAATTATGAGATATTCATTTGATGTTTGAATTTGAAATTCAAATGCAACTTAGGTTTGAATTCAATCATGCAACTTAAGTTGTAATGCAATACCTCTCCTCTCTTCTCAAAACCCTAACTTAGTTGAATGAGAAGCAAGTTTGTCGCACTCTCGAAACCCTAACCCTGTAAGGTGTCGATAGAGAAACTTGTCCCCCTTCGATGCAGTTTTGTTTTAAAAGCCCGAAATTTCCCCAGAATTTACGATGCAATGCACATCCCTTTCTAAAATCTACCCCTCGATCGTCTCTAAACATGGGACATTACAACCTTTCCCCCTTAAAGAAAACTTCGTCCCGAAGTTGTGGTTGTAATATCTGAAGAGTTCGGGATATGTTTTCCTCAGGTCTTCTTCCTTTTCCCAGGTGGCTTCCCTCTCGGGGTGATGTTTCCATTGAATTTTGCAGTACTTAATGGGTCTATTCCTGAGTTGTTTCCAGTTCTCCTCGAGAATCTTAGCTGGCTTCTCGATGTAGGTCAAGTCTGGTTGTAACTCGAGCTCATCATGTGATACTGGCTCGTCTGGGGTCTTTAAACATTTCTGAGTTGAGACACATGGAATACGTTGTGAACTTGAGCTAACCTTCCCGGTAGATCCAATTCAAAGGCTAACCCTCGGTTCTGACTCAGAATCTTGAAAGGTCCGATGTATCTAGGGCTCAACTTCCCCTTTACTCCAAATCTCCGAAGACCTTTCATCGGGCTTACCTTAAGATATACCATGTCTCCAACTTGTGGTTCCCATGTCCTTCTCTTTTGGTCGACGTAGCTCTTCTGTCGACTTTGAGCTATCTTCAGCCTATCTCTTATGATGTCGATGATTTGTTGCTTTTCCTTGACATAATAAGGATTGAACTCCTTGCTTGATCCTGCCTCATACCAGCATATCGGTGATCTACACTTCCTTCCATACAGAGCTTCGAATGGTGCCATCTTGATGCTGCTTTGATAGCTATTGTTGTATGAAAACTCTGCTAGTGGTAAGTGCTCCTCCCATGATCCTCCGAAGTCTAGGGCACAAGCCCTAAGCATATCCTCTAATATCTGGTTTGTTCTCTCTGTTTGTCCACCCGTCTGAGGAGGATAGGCGGTGCTATATTCTAACTTGGATCCTAAAGCTTCATGTAGTTGCTTCCAAAATGCTGATGTGAACACGGATCCTCGATCTGACACGATCTTCTTGGGCACTCCATGTTTACTCACGATCTCTTTGATGTAAAGATCGATGAGTTTATCTCCTTTATCCTGCTAGTTTAATGCTAAGAAGTGTGCACTCTTCGTCAACCGGTCCACGATTACCCATATCATGTCCTTCTTTTTATTAGTCATGGGTAGTCCGGTGATGAAATCCATTCCTATTTCCTCCCATTTCCATTCTGGGATTGGTAAAGGTTGTAACTTTCCTGCCGGACTTTGATGTTCAGCTTTCACTCTTTGGCAGGTATGGCATTCCGCCACGTATTGTGCTATCTCTCTCTTCATGTTATTCCACCAGAACAATTCCTTGAGATCCATGTACATCTTTGTACTTCTCGGATGTATAGAGTATGGTGTTTGATGTGCTTCCCGGAGTATAACTTCCTTGATCTCATGAATATCCGGAACGCAAATCCTCTTCTGGAACCATAATGATCCATACTCTCCTCGGTGAAATTCTGATGGTCTTTCCTCATCAATCCTTCTCATCTCCTCCACGATGAATGGATCGTCCAATTGACCCATGATTATCTCATTCTTTAAGTTAACACTTAGCTTATCGGCTACTTGTAAAGCCGATAATCCTTCATGAGCTTCTTTCTCCCAAAGTGGTATTTGGGCTTAACTTATTTCCTTTCTCAACTCCGGTGATAACTCTTGTTCCACTCCTCCAGTGCTCTTCCTACTCAAGGCATCTGCTACAACATTAGCCTTTCCTGGAGTATAATTGATGGTCAAATCATAATCTTTGATTAGTTCAAGCCATCTTTGCTGCCTCATATTGAGTTCCTTCTGAGTGAAGAAGTACTTGAGACTCTTATTATCCGTATAGAGCTCACACTTGGCTCCATACAGAAAATGTCTCCAACTTTTCAGTGCAAATACTACTGCTGCTAATTCTAAATCATGTGTTGGATAGTTCACTTCATGAGGTCTGAGTTGCCTCGATCCATAAGATATTACTTTCCGATCCTGCATGAGTACGCAACCCAATCCATGTTTGGATGCATCACAGTACACGGTGTAATCCTTGCCAACTTCCGGAACTGCTAACACCGGTGTTGTGGTGAGTTTCTCTTTCAGAGTTTGAAAACTCTTCTCACACTCCTCCGACCACACGAATGGTGTATTCTTCCTTAACAGCTTAGTCATCGGTCCTGCTATCTTGGAGAATCCTTCAATGAATCTCCGATAGTATCCTGCCATTCCTAGGAATCCACGGATTTCTTTGACAGTCTTGGGTGCTTCCCAATCTAAAACTGCTGCTACCTTGCTCGGGTTAACAGCTATTCCATCCTTACTAATAACATGACCAAGAAATTTGGCATAGAGTTGATGTTCTCTTAGTGTTTGCAACACTATCCTCAGATGTTCAGCATGTTCGGCTTTATCTTTGGAATAAATCAAGATATCATCGATGAATACGATGACAAACTTGTCTAGACATGGCATGAAGATCTTATTCATGAGATTCATGAAGATTGCTGGGGCATTGGTTAATCCAAAAGGTACCACTAGGTATTCATGATGTTCATACCTTGAGACAAAGGCTGTTTTCGGAACGTCTTCCTTCTTGATCTTTATCTGATGATAACCGGACCTTAGATCAATCTTGGAAAAGACTCCCGCGCCTCTAACTTGATCAAATAGATCTTGTATTCTAGGAAGTGGGTACTTGTTCTTGATAGTAACATTATTCAAATTCATGTAGTCTCCGCACATCCTTCTGCCTCCATCTCTTTTATCCACGAAGATCACAGGTGATCCCCATGGTGAGATACTCTCCTGTATGAATCCTTTTTGTTCCAAGTCATCCAATTGCTCCTTAAGTTCTTTCAACTCCTTAGGCCCCATCTTGTATGGTGCTTTAGCAATCGGAGCGGTTCCTGGGATTAGGTCGATAGTAAACTCTATCTCCCTATCTGGTGGCATTCCAGGTAATTCCTTAGGAAAAACCTCCTGGAATTCATTTACTACAGGTATATCCTCCAACTTCACTTCCTTCATGCTATTCAACTGTAGCTCTACTTCGATCTGTGTATGCTTGTCTCCTTGGTAGATCATTCTACTTCCATCGGGGCTTTTCAAAGACACAGTCTTGTTCACACAGTCGATCAATGCTCCATTAGCCTCTAACCAGTTCATACCAAGAATGACATCAATGTCCTTCATCGGTAAAATGAACAGGTCTATGTCAAACGCGCACTTATTGATCATGATGACTTGTCCTTGTTTGGTATGGGTTACTACTATCGTTCCCCCCGCGGAAAGTATGGTTATAGGTGTATCTAACTTAGTGCAACTAATCCCATGTTTGATGATGAATTGTTGAGAAATGAATGATGTAGTTGCACCAGTATCAAAAAGTACTTTGCCAGGATGAGTAAGTATCTGAAGCGTACCTATCACTGCCTGATCGGAGTTCACCACCTCCTCCAAGCTGGTGCAGTTTAACTTGCCGAAGGGTTTCTTGTTCTTCCAATTCCCTCCGTCGTTCCCTCCTCGGCTTCCTCCTCCTCCTGACTGACCTCCTCCATTCTTCTTCTTAGGGCAATCCTTCAACATGTGCCCTTCTTGACGACACCCAAAGCATATGATTTTGGGCTTATTGCAATCCTTCGCGACATGTCCTTTGAATCCACAGTTATGGCAAGTGATCTGACTTGCCGACTGGAATCCTTGGTTCCTTCTATTGTTGTTGTTGTTGTTGTACCTTGGCTTGAAACTCAAGCTGGTATTGGGCTTGTTGATGACAAACCTCTTAGGCTCAAATTTGGCCTTCTTTCTCTTTTCATCCTACAGTTGTTTGAAATCATCTTCCAGAGTGATGGATGCATCCACCAATTCCTGGAACTCTGTTGCTCTCATCATTCTGAGTTCTACTTTAAACTGGAGACTTAATCCCCGCAAGAACTTCTTCTTCTTTTTGTCCTCGGTGTTGACCTCCTCAACGGCATACCGAGACAGTTTGGAAAACTCCCTGACATAAGTCAGGATGGCCTTATCTTTCTGCTCGAGACTTTCAAATTCTCGGCGCTTCAACTCCACTATACTATCAGGGACATTGGATTCCCTGAACTTCCAATTGAACTCCTCCCAGGTGAATACCTTCTCAGCCGGATAAACGGCTACTATGTTATCCCACCATGATGCGACGGGTCCACACAACAAGTGTGTTGCATATCTGACCTTCTCCATGTCGTTGCATCCAACGGTGTTGACCTTATGCTCAGTGTCCATCAGCCAATCTTCCGCGTCCATAGGTTTGGGCGCGTATGCGAAGGATATTGGCTTTGTGTTCTGGAAGTCTGACAAAGTGACTCCCTTATTGTCAGGCCTCTCCACCCTGTTCTGTTGAAGCAGCTCCTGGAAGAACTTATTTTGCTGCTCCATCATCATACGTTGCCTTTCCTCCAACATTTGCATGTATTGGAGGAAGTTCTCCTGCGTCATTGGTGGTGGTGGTGGTGGAAACTGGTTTCTGGCTGCTTCATCAGCCTCCTCCTTCTGCTTGGCCTCGCGCTCTATGCGCTGCGCTTCACTCTCCTCACCTATCGCTCCCGACATATCCCCCTAGTTCTGCAACACAAAGTGGTACTCATAGTTACTCCATGCGCAAGTTTTCTGAGCTCAACTTTGTGCACAGAACTAGTCACGCAATGGAAATCAAGAAGCAAATCCAAATCATACAAAACATATACCATGTATATACATACTTAAGTGGTTTTATTACAATACTCAGTGACGATGTGAGTATGCAAACTCACTTATTGAAGTATATGTACAATTTCTACAAATATTACACACTACAATACATGTGGTACTATTGTATTGTAGTCTCGCCTCCCTTGGTGGTCTCTAGTCGCACTTCACTCCCGGTACATCCCAGGCTTCCATCCGGTCGAACGTGTCGTCCTCCTGACAGAATTTGGAACGTAGGGTCTTCCCGTAGGCTGGTAGTCGGAATCAGAGGATGATCCCAGGGAGAAATCTGTGTTCATGAACTGATTATTCAAAATATCATAATCCACCCATCGGGTGTACTCCCCTGTGACTCCGCCATAGGTATTTCCACCATCAGTATATGACTCAATCAGTATCGGGTAATCCTCATAGTCTCCCCTGTTATACTGATTGTTCTGGAACTGCGTTGTGGCATCCTCATTCATCTACGCATTATCTTTGACTGGATCACCAGAGTTTCCTATGTTTGACCCCCAACGCCAACCTGTTGAGTTCTCTATAGGAGTCTCGGAATGCTGATGGTTTCCGGATTCCTCTCCACCCTCATATCCTCCACGGGAACTACTAGGATAGTACCTAGGTGTAATGGGTGTGGTTTGTAGTTTGGGGTGGTCAATACTAATATAATCACCAGCTGAATAAACTGGTGTGTGAACCTCATTCTCCATTGGTTCCTTCCCCTTAGTCTCCTCCTAGGGCTCAGTGAACTCTTCTAGCATTGTATCAATTGCCCCCGACAAATGTCGGTTCAACTGAAAGAACAATGATAGTAAGTTGCGGCTATTGTCCATGTACTTAGCAGCTTCTGTTGGTTTGCATTTTGCAAATTTGAAGTGGTTAAGCATAGGATCATCATCCTCCTCCATATGAGGAATGTGTGAGAATTCGGAACCCATAAGCTCTTTCGTCTTATGTTCCCGAATATCAGTGATGGCTCTCATAATGGCTATGTAGTAGGCTGTTTGGATAGTTCTAGCCTCACCTGCTGGCATCACTATACTCATTCCTAGGGATTCTGGAAGTCTTAGGCCTACCCTACACTTGGCCAATACTGTACCGTCGTAGTACATGTATTTCCTTACTTGGATCTGGGATCGCACCCAAATTCAAGTAACATGGCACGAAGAATGTCCGCGAGTCCTCCTTCATAGTCACTCAATGTTGACTCCATCACTTTCACGTTACGTCCCAAACGTGAACTTGCCATAGTTGGCTGTAGAATAGAAATAATATTATATTAGTAATAATGCATCATAATAGAGATAATAAAGAATTGTCGCACTAAAAGATATGATTGTTTTATTCTCAAGTGAATATACACCATATTTTTAGAGAATTTCTTTACCAATCCTATTTGACTCCTAACGTTCTATCCCATTTACTAGGTTCCAACCTAAGGTCAAAGCTTTTGCTCTGATACCAACTGTGGTGACCCTGCATACCACTGCATGTTGTAGTATGCCAGTCGTTGATATAACATTCACGAAGTACCAATCCGCAAATATTACATCCCTCAGAGTAGTACAACAGAACATAGCAGGTCCATAACTCATTCATTTATTATTACAAGCATAGTGTACATATCATCTCGGAGCTCCTCTTGGGTCCTAAGAGGGATACTCCTGGGTTCGAGGCGAACCCACCTTAGCTTACAATATAACAGTCTTACTAGGTGATACATTTATTCCCTCGAGCAGTTAAGTACTAAGAGTTCGTACTGCTCGGATACTACTACTACTTGGTAGGTCTACACGTGTGATACGTCTCCGACGTATCGATAATTTCTTATGTTCCATGCCACATTATTGATGATATCTACATGTTTTATGCACACTTTATGTCATATTCGTGCATTTTCTGGAACTAACCTATTAACAAGATGCCGAAGTGCCGATTGTTGTTTTCTGCTGTTTTTGGTTTCATAAATCCTAGTAACGAAATATTCTCGGAATTGGACGAAATCAACGCCCAGGGTCCTATTTTGCCACGAAGCTTCCAGAAGACCGAAGAGGAGACGAAGTGGGGCCACGAGGTGGCCACACCCTAGGGCGGCGCGGCCCCCTTGGCCGCGCGGCCCTGTGGTGTGGGCCCCTCGTGCCGCCTCTTGACCTGCCCTTCCGCCTACTTAAAGCCTCCGTCGCGAAACCCCCAGTACTGAGAGCCACGATACGGAAAACCTTCCAGAGACGCCGCCGCCGCCAATCCCATCTCGGGGGATTCAGGAGATCGCCTCCGGCACCTCGCCGGAGAGGGGAATCATCTCCCGGAGGACTCTACGCCGCCATGGTCGCCTCCGGAGTGATGTGTGAGTAGTCTACCCCTGGACTATGGGTCCATAGCAGTAGCTAGATGGTTGTCTTCTCCTCATTGTGCTTAATTTTCGGATCTTGTGAGCTGCCTAACATGATCAAGATCATCTATCTGTAATTCTATATGTTGCGTTTGTTGGGATCCGATGAATAGAGAATACTTGTTATGTTGATTATCAAAGTTATGTCTATGTGTTGTTTATGATCTTGCATGCTCTCCGTTACTCGTAGATGCTCTGGCCAAGTAGATGCTTGTAACTCCAAGAGGGAGTATTTATGCTCGATAGTGGGTTCATGTCTCCGTGAATCAGGGAAGTGACGAAATCTCTAAGATTATGGATGTGCTTGTTGCCACTAGGGATAAAACATTAGTGCTATGTTCGAGGATATAGTCGCTGATTACATTACGCGCAATACTTAATGCAATTGTACTGTTGTTAGCAACTTAATACTGGAGGGGTTCGGATGATAACTTTGAAGGTGGACTTTTTAGGCATAGATGCATGTCTGGATAGCGGTCTATGTACTTTGTCGTAATGCCCAATTAAATCTCACAATACTCATCGTAATATGTATGTGCATGGTCATGCCCTCTTTATTTGTCAATTGCCCAACTGTAATTTGTTCACCCAACATGCTGTTTATCTTATGGGAGAGACACCTCTAGTGAACTGTGGACCCCGGTCCAATTCTCTATACTTGAAATACAATCTCATCGCAATACTCGTTCTACTGTTTTCTCGCAAACAATCATCATCCACACTATACATCTAATCCTTTGTTACGGCAAGCCGGTGAGATTGACAACCTCACTGTTTCATTGGGGCAAAGTACTTTGGTTGTGTTGTGCGGGTTCCACGTTGGCGTCGGAATCCCTGGTGTTGCGCCGCACTACATCCCGCCGCCATCAACCTTCAACGTGCTTCTTGGCTCCTACTTGGTTCAATAAACCTTGGTTTCATACCGAGGGAAAACTTGCCATCTGTACGCATCACACCTTCCTCTTGGGGTTCCCAACGGTCGCGTGTTGTACGCGTATCAAGCTCTTTTTACGGCGCCGTTGCCGGGGAGATCAAGACACGCTGCAAGGGAGTCTCCACATCCCAATCTCTTTACTTTGTTTTTGTCTTGCTTAGTTTTATTTACTACTTTGTTTGCTGCACTAAATCAAAATACAAAAAAATTAGTTGCTAGTTTTACTTTATTTGCTATCTTGTTTGCTATATCAAAAACAAAAAAAAATTAGTTACTTGCATTTACTTTATCTAGTTTGCTTTATTTACTACTGCTAAAATGAGTAATCCTGAAGTCGAAGTTCATACGTTTAAGCAACGAGGGGGAGAATGTTTAAGAGATGCTTGGTATAGAATTAGTGATGCCCATAATAGGTGCACTAAGAAACACTCCACCACTATCCTACTCAGGAATTTTTATGTTGGTATCTCTAGCTGGAATAGGTATGTTCTTGATAGTCTCGCGAAAGGTAACTTCCTAAGTACTCCTGCATTAGAAGCTAGCTGCATTATTGAGAGTCTATTTGGAATACCCCCTGTTGATGAAGTTAAAACTGAAATCTCTCTTGAAGATGTTATGAAAAAATTGGAAACCTTAGAGAAAATTTTTCCAAGTATTGAAGCTAAATTGGAAACGTTACTTGATAAAACTAATGAACTTGATAAATCCTTAGGAGGAATTGATGAAAGAATTAGTGTCCAAGGAACTTGTGTTGTCCATGACGATCAAAGCAATAGGATTGACAAACTTGAAAAAGCTATGGGAACCTTGGGTTCAACATTTTCTTCTCTTAAATATAAGGAGAAAGCTTATGTGGGTAAGGAGCAAAAGTTTATGTATGTCTCTAAAGTGCCTAAACCAAAGAAGTATTATTATAGGCCTAAAATTGACAAAGCCCTTAGTGCCACTATGGATGGGGGAGCTCATAATAATGATGCACCACCCTCTGATAATACTTGATACACACTTTCTGCGCCTAGCTGAAAGGCGTTAAAGAAAAGCGCTTATGGGAGACAACCCATGGTTTTTACTACAGTACTTTGTTTTTATTTTGTGTCTTGGAAGTTGTTTACTACTGTAGCAACCTCTCCTTATCTTAGTTTAGTGTTTTGTTGTGCCAAGTAAAGTCGTTGATAGAAAAGTTCATACTAGATTTGGATTACTGCGCAGAAATAGATTTCTTTGCTGTCACGAATCTGGGCTGTTTTCTCTGTAGGTAACTCAGAAAATTATGCCAATTTACGTGAGTGATCCTCAGCTATGTACGCAACTTTCATTCAATTTGAGAATTTTCATTTGAGCAAGTCTGGTGCCTCGATAAAATTTGTCAATACGAACTGTTCTGTTTTGACAGATTCTGCCTTTTATTTCGCATTGCCTCTTTTGCTATGTTGGATGAATTTCTTTGATCCATTAATGTCCAGTAGCTTTATGCAATGTCCAGAAGTGTTAAGAATGATTGTGTCACCTCTGAACATGTTAATTTTTATTGTCTCTAACCCTCTAATGAGTTGTTCTAAGTTTGGTGTGGAGGAAGTTTTCAAGGATCAAGAGAGGAGTATGATGCAACATGATCAAGGAGAGTGAAAGCTCTAAGCTTGGGGATGCCCCGGTGGTTCACCCCTGCATATTCTAAGAAGACTCAAGCATCTAAGCTTGGGGATACCCAAGGCATCCCCTTCTTCATCGACAACATTATCGGGTTCCTCCCCGAAACTATATTTTTATTCCATCACATCTTATGTGCTTTGCTTGGAGCGTCGGTTTGTTTTTGTTTTTTGTTTTGTTTGAATAAAATGGATCCTAGCATTCATTGTATGGGAGAGAGACACGCTCTGCTGTAGCATATGGACAAGTATGTCCTTAGGCTTTACTCATAGTATTCATGGCGAAGTTTCTTCTTCGTTAAATTGTTATATGGTTGGAATTGGAAAATGATACATGTAGTAAATTGCTATAATGTCTTGGGTAATGTGATACTTGGCAATTTTTGTGCTCATGTTTAAGCTCTTGCATCATATACTTTGCACCCATTAATGAAGAAATACATAGAGCATGCTAAAATTTGGTTTGCATATTTGGTCTCTCTAAGGTCTAGATAATTTCTAGTATTGAGTTTGAACAACAAGGAAGACGGTGTAGAGTCTTATAATGTTTACAATATGACTTTTATGTGAGTTTTGCTGCGCCGTTCATCCTTGTGTTTGTTTCAAATAGCCTTGCTAGCCTAAACCTTGTATCGAGAGGGAATACCTCTCATGCATCCAAAATACTTGAGCCAACCACTATGCCATTTGTGTCCACCATACCTACCTACTACATCGTAATTTCCGCCATTCCAAAGTAAATTGCTTGAGTGCTACCTTTAAAATTCCATCATTCACCTTTGCAATATATAGCTCATGGGACAAATAGCTTAAAAACTATTGTGGTATTGAATATGTACTTATGCACTTTATCTCTTATTAAGTTGCTTGTTGTGCGATAACCATGTTCACTCGGGGACGCCATCAACTACTCTTTGTTGAATTTCATGTGAGTTGCTATGCATGTTCGTCTTGTCCGAAGTAAGAGAGATCTACCACCTTATGGTTAAGCATGCATATTGTTAGAGAAGAACATTGGGCCGCTAACTAAAGCCATGATCCATGGTGGAAGTTTCAGTTTTGGACATATATCCTCAATCTCATATGAGAAAATTATTAATTGTTGTTACATGCTTATGCATAAAAGAAGAGTCCATTATCTGTTGTCTATGTTGTCCCGGTATGGATGTCTAAGTTGAGAATAATCAATAGCGAGAAATCCAATGCGAGCTTTCTCCTTAGACCTTTGTACGAGGCGGCATAGAGGTACCCCTTTGTGACACTTGGTTAAAACATGTGCATTGTGATGATCCGGTAGTCCAAGCTAATTAGGACAAGGTGCGGGCACTATTAGTATACTATGCATGAGGCTTGCAACTTGTAAGATATAATTTACATGATACATATGCTTTATTACTACCGTTGACAAAATTGTTTCATGTTTTCAAAATCAAAGCTCTAGCACAAATATAGCAATCTATGCTTTTCCTCTATGGAGGACCATTCTTTTACTTTCATTGTTGAGTCAGTTCACCTATTTCTCTCCACCTCAAGAAGCAAACACTTGTGTGAACTGTGCATTGATTCCTACATATTTGCATATTGCACTTGTTATATTACTCTATGTTGACAATATCCATGAGATATACATGTTATAAGTTGAAAGCAACCGCTGAAACTTAATCTTCCTTTGTGTTGCTTCAATGCCTTTACTTTGAATTATTGCTTTATGAGTTAACTCTTATGCAAGACTTATTGATGCTTGTCTTGAAGTACTATTCATGAAAAGTCTTTGCTATATGATTCACTTGTTTACTCATGTCATATACATTGTTTTGATCGCTGCATTCACTACATATGCTTTACAAATAGTATGATCAAGGTTATGATGGCATGTCACTCCAGAAATTATCTTTGTTATCATTTTACCTGCTCGGGACGAGCAGAACCAAGCTTGGGGATGCTGATACGTCTCCGACGTATCGATAATTTCTTATGTTCCATGCCACATTATTGATGATATCTACATGTTTTATGCACACTTTATGTCATATTCGTGCATTTTCTGGAACTAACCTATTAACAAGATGCCGAAGTGCCGGTTCTTTGTTTTCTGCTGTTTTTGGTTTCGAAATCCTATTAACGAAATATTCTCGGAATTGGACGAAATCAACGCCCGGGGTCCTATTTTGCCACGAAGCTTCCGGAAGACCGAAGAGGAGACGAAGTGGGGCCACGAGGTGGCCACACCCTAGGGCGGCGTGGCCCCCTTGGCCGCGCGGCCCCGTGGTGTGGGCCCCTCGTGACGCCTCTTGACCTGCCCTTCCGCCTACTTAAAGCCTCCGTCGCGAAACCCCAGTACCGAGAGCCACGATACGGAAAACCTTCCGGAGACGCCGCCGCCGCCAATCCCATCTCGGGGGATTGAGGAGATCGCCTCCGGCACCCTGCCGGAGAGGGGAATCATCTCCCGGAGGACTCTACGCCGCCATGGTCGCCTCCGGAGTGATGTGTGAGTAGTCTACCCCTGGACTATGGGTCCATAGCGGTAGCTAGATGGTTGTCTTCTCCTCATTGTGCTTAATTGTCGGATCTTGTGAGCTGCCTAACATGATCAAGATCATCTATCTGTAATTCTATATGTTGCGTTTGTTGGGATCCGATGAATAGAGAATACTTGTTATGTTGATTATCAAAGTTATGTCTATGTGTTGTTTATGATCTTGCATGCTCTCCGTTACTCGTAGATGCTCTGGCCAAGTAGATGCTTGTAACTCCAAGAGGGAGTATTTATGCTCGATAGTGGGTTCATGTCTCCGTGAATCTGGGGAAGTGACAGAAATCTCTAAGATTATGGATGTGCTATTGCCACTAGGGATAAAACATTAGTGCTATGTTCGAGGATATAGTCGCTGATTACATTACGCGCAATACTTAATGCAATTGTCTGTTGTTAGGAACTTAATACTGGAGGGGGTTCGGATGATAACCTGAAGGTGGACTTTTTAGGCATAGATGCATGCTGGATAGCGGTCTATGTACTTTGTCGTAATGCCCAATTAAATCTCACAATACTCATCATAATATGTATGTGCATGGTCATGCCCTCTTTATTTGTCAATTGCCCAACTGTAATTTGTTCACCCAACATGCTCGTTTATCTTATGGGAGAGACACCTCTAGTGAACTGTGGACCCCGGTCCAATTCTCTATACTTGAAATACAATCTACTTGCAATATTGTTCTCATCGTTTTACTGCAAACAATCATCATCCACACTATACATCTAATCCTTTGTTACGAGCAAGCCGGTGAGATTGACAACCTCACTTTTTCGTTGGGGCAAAGTACTTTGGTTGTGTTGTGCAGGTTCCACGTTGGCACCGGAATCCCTGGTGTTGCGCCGCACTACATCCCGCCGCCATCAACCTTCAACGTGCTTCTTGGCTCCTACTGGTTCGATAAACCTTGGTTTCATACTGAGGGAAAACTTGCCGCTGTACGCATCACACCTTCCTCTTGGGGTTCCCAACGGACGCGTGTTGTACGCGTATCAACGTGCTCTCCTCCGGAACCCTCCCCGGTTCCGTAGACTATGAGGTAGTCTACACCTTCAATACCTCCAGAGAGGTCTAGTTCTTCATAGCCGATGAGGTCGGCTCCTTCAGGGTTGTCGTTGTCCTCCTCCAGATGGTTCGGACAATCTAAGCGAGGATTTAAGAGTGGTATGAGTACGAGCGTACTCAACAAGTTCATTATAGAAAAGAGGTGTTTAATGCACTAGCTACGATATTAGACCAGAAAGTCTAATACCAATGCAAGTTTTGATAAACATTTCTTCAAGAGGTTGCTTTTATTTCAAAGAACTATGTCCTTCAGCCTTCACCGGTTCACTAGAACTTCATGGAGTTCCTTTCCGGCAGCGTTCGCAGTTCCAAATCCCGAAATAGGGAGTGACAGGTCACGATTCATTACACTCTGCAGAGGTGTGTTGCTTTACCCATAAGAGATCTTATCCTTGGTGCCAACCGAGCAGCTTTCCCGTCCACACTTCCTATGGTGTGAGGCCCGGTATAAGGTCATAGCCAATCATATTCCTCCGCTACCTCGCACACCCACCCTTTGTTGCAAACCCCGGCCCTGGGTCCTCGCCGGTCCTCTTACACCAATTAAGGATGGACCCCGACCACGACGATAGTCTGGGATCGAACCAAACTCCTTCGCCGGTAGCTGCAACCCATCATAGACCGCAATACCGTGGGGACTTAGAGTGGGATCCCCACCCACAAGTTGTTCCGCAAGCCGCAACTGCTACGGTATGCACAGCATAACCGTGGGGAATTAGAGCGGGATCCCCACCCTCAAGTTGCTCCGCAAGATACAACCTCTACGGTAAGCGCATCCGTTGATGTACAAGAGGTGGAAATACGATTGACTAGTCCGTCCCATTTCAGATCTTATGGTTAACACGAGTTTTACGGCACAAGAATCACTGGACGACATTTGTTGGTTAATCCTAGATGGATATAAACCCTTGCAATGGAACCTCCACCATATCAACACAATCCATGGTTTCATTGCCCACCACTTAGTCATATTCATAGTTATGAAAATAGTGGTTTTTCTTTTTATGCAATAGTGATAATCATAGTACTTTGCAAGTAATTTGATAAAAAAATACTCAAATGGAATGAGCAAGCGATGAACTTGCCTGAACACTGCAAAGTGTTGCAGTTGGATGGTGTGGACTGACCCTTGTCCTCTGTTGCTGAAAAATAGCATCATTGTCCGATAAGGGCAATGGTTAAAGAAGCATTTATGCATGATTCCAGTTTTAGGGTTTGTTCCCCCCTTCCGATGACTTATCATTTCATGTGAGAGCTTGATACTAAGAATGATTCAGGGATACTCTGTTTAGGGTAAAATACAACCTTGAAATGTTGTCAAGGTGTTTTTAAAGTCCAAAAGAATTTATGGACTTATTTTCATTATTGAAAATAGGAGGTGTGATTTAAATGATTATTTAAATCATCAAATTTGAACTTATTCTTGTTTATCTTCAAAAATTCTATTTCATATTTTATTATGATAGATAATTTTATCCTGAGTGGTTTTCATATTTTAACTATTTTTTAGAGCTATAATGATTTTATAAAATTTGGTCAAAATTTGGTCAATAACTTGGGGATACTCTATTTAGGGTAAAATACAACCTTGAAATGTTGTCAAGGTGTTTTTAGAGTCCAGAAGAATTTATGGACTTATTTTCATTATTGAAAATAAAATGTGTGATTTAAATGATTATTTAAATCATCAAATTTGAACTTATTCTTGTTTAACTTCAAAAATTCTATTTCATACTTTTTTATGATAGAGTTTTTTATACTAAGTGTTTTTCATATTTTTAATTATTTTTTAGAGCTATAATTATTTTATAAAATTTGGTCAAAGTTTGTGTTTTTAAAGGAATTTGGAAAAGACTAAATTAACCCTGGGCCCACCTGTCGGTGTAACCCAGTGGGTTAGGTCGAACCGACCCACCTGGTCCGGCTCGACCAGCCTCACTTCTCTCTCTCGCGCGCGTCCGAAACCCTAACCCTAATCCCCTCTCTGGCGATCCGTGTCGCCTCCGCCGTCGCCGCTCGATTCCGGTGAGCTTCGCCGGACTTGGACCTCGCCGTGGGGCGCAATCAACTCGCCTCATGACGGCCCGTCGATCCGTCCGCGTCGATCTGGAGCAAGTGTTGCTCCCGCTCGTCCTCGACCCCCATCGCCATGGCTAGGGTTACGGGATCCGCGCGATCCCGCTGCTCATGGCGCTCCTGGTGCTAAGGCGCCGCCGTGGCTTCGCCGCCGTGGTGCGGGTGGTGCTGTGGTGCCGCCATGGCTTGGCTTGGCCTGGCACCGCCGCGCTCCGGCGTGTGCCGCCGTGGCCGCCATGGCTGCGTTTGTCTGCTCGACCCCGAGTATGTGCGCCTCCCTTCTTTCTCCTTCCTGTGCCTGTTCTTCTTCCTCCTCTAGCTCTGGCCATGGCTTGTATCTCTATGTAGAGATGCTCGCCATGCCGATGCCCTACTGTGGCGCCTTGCTTGCCTGCTCATGAGCTGCTGTGTTGTGCTCCTATCTTTGTTATGCTACTGCTGTGTATCTGCTGGCCTTGGCCAACGCTTCTGTGCAAGATTTCTTATTTAATTGCTTGCTATGCTTGCATCTCTTGCTTAATTCTAGCTCTGTGCCTCTGTTCTGGTTAATGCTCATGGGCTGCTAAGTTGCTACTGGTCATGCTACAATTGATTCAATTGCTTGCTTGCTGGCTCTGGCTGTTGCTAGGGCTTATTTATATGGATGTGCCATACATATATGTATTCCTGATTGGATTACTTGAGTAATTATTGCTAAAGCAATGTCAATGATGTGTGCTATTCATGTCTAGCTTGATCCAGTGGTACATCATGTATTTGATGTGCTTCTGGATACAATTATAAATCATTTATTTGATTATCTGTGAAGCAACTGTTGATGAATTGGTGTTGTGTAAGTCATATGATTTATGATTTGGTGCTAGGTTGGCTCCAGCATGTACTTGCATGCTTTGTTAGGCCCTGATGATCATATGATCTTCAGTGCTTGGTAATTTTCTGTTGTCCTATGGCTTGTGTGGCACTCAAGCTTGTGCTGGTGCATGCTCTTGCTTACCCCAGCACCTGCTGTTGCTTGCAGTGATCATCTGGATCATTTGCAATGGTCTGGTGCCTTTGTTTAATTATGCATTTCATTTATCTGGATAGTTTCACTTGATTGATTAGATAAATGAGGTGAACTGTTGAGCAGTAATGATCTCATGGATGGACTTGATGTAGCTAGAGGGATGCCAATCACTGATTGGGTACCCTAGCTCATGCTGAACCCTATTGGGTTATGATGCAATGGCTTAGTGAGTGTTTCTGTGGGTTGGAGGTAGCCCTGACAGCACTTGTGATGCTGTCATGGTAGCTCCCCTCTCTGTGGCTTACTGTGCATGGACAAATGCTCTCTGGCTGATCATGTATGATTGCCAGAGGCTTTTTGATGTTGACAAAAATTGGTAGAAGATTGTATTTCTACCATTCTGATGGTGTAGCTAGGCAATTAGGTGCTTGGTGTCTTGGAATGGCTACCTGGATTGAATCCATCTTTGGATTTCTCTGGTTGTGTCACTGTGTTGACACAACCAGTGTTCCCTTGGTTAATTTTCCTTCTAGCCTTTGTTTGATTTACTGGCACCAATTGGTCTTGCAACCAAATGATGATATATCCAGGGTTTCATACCCACTTTGCTTCTGTGATGCAAGTGTATGCTTATTTATGAGCAAATCAGTGATTTGCTCAGGTTGATTTGGTTTATACCTCACTCCAGCTCCTAGATGGTTTTGTTGTTGTAGAGGATTTCTTCTATGTTGATCTTATGCTTGCCCTGCTCCTCCTTGCAAGCCTGCGATGCTTGAGTTGTTCCTGTGGTGATTTTGGATAGGTTGAATAGCAGTGTTGTTCTTCCTGTTCTTGTGTTCTTGCTATCTGGTGACTTACCAAGCTGCTTGTCGATGGGTTGCTGGTTCTGGCGGTGGAAAAGGTTTTATATGAACCTTGCTTTGCTCTCCTGGTCGACAACAAGGCCTGGCCACACTTAGTGACTCATTGACCTGTGTGTGTGTGTTGTGCTGCATGCACACTGCCTTGTGAGCAGGCTGGCTGTGTGTGTGGGCTAAGTTCTTGGTACCAGGCTTGGTTCTTGGCTGAGAGTGGATCAGCTCGGCAGAGTTGATCATATCTTCTCTGTTACCATTTTCTTTCTAACCTGCCAAGTGGCAATGCCACTTGGCATAACTAGTGCTTTTCTTTGTTGTGTGCAGGGAATCAATTAGGATGATTAAGTGAAGATCAAGTGAAGATCAAACTCAAGCTTTAGTGGAAATTAGCTTGTAGTTTTAGGATAGAATATGACATTGTACTTTTCTTTTATTTTCTTTTTCTATTTTGCCAATTCTTGTAATGTGTTGTAATATTCCTTTGTTTCAATTGTGAATATTGTAAAGACAATGTATATTGTGTGTTAATCAATAAAGCTCAAGGTTTTCTCTAATGAGCTTTACTTTATTTTAATTATTCATCTTGTTTATTATTTATAATTGTTTATTGAATTATCTCAAGTTTGAATTATGAGATATCTATTTGATGTTTGAATTTGAAATTCAAATTCAACTTAGGTTTGAATTCAATCATGCAACTTAAATTTGAATTCAATCATGCAACTTAAATTGGGATGCAACTTCTCTCCTCTCTTCTCAAAACCCTAACTTAGTTGAATAAGAACAAGTTTGTCGCACTCTCGAAACCCTAACCATGTAAGGTGTCGAGAGAGAAACTTGTCCCCCTTCGATGTAGTTTTGTTTTAAAAGCGCGAAATTTCCCCAGAATTTACGATGCAAGGCACATCCCTTTCTAAAATCTACCCCTCGATCGTCTCTAAACCTGGGACATTACAGCCTTTCCCCCTTAAAGAAAACTTCGTCCCGAAGTTGTGGTTGTAATACCTGAAGAGTTCGGGGTATGTTTTCCTCAGGTCTTCCTCCTTTTCCCAGGTGGCTTCCCTCTCGGGGTGATGTTTCCATTGTATCTTGCAGTACTTAATAGCTCGATTCCTGAGTTGTTTCCAGTTCTCCTCGAGAATCTTTGCTGGCTTCTCAATGTAAGTCAAATCTGGTTGTAACTCGAGCTCATCATGTGATACTGGCTCATCTGGGGTCTTTAAGCATTTCCTGAGTTGCGACACATGGAATACATTGTGAACTTGTGCTAACCTTCCCGGTAGTTCCAATTCAAAGGCTAATCCTCGGTTTTGGCTCAGTATCTTGAAAGGTCCAATGTATCTAGGGCTTAACTTCCCCTTTACTCCAAATCTCTGAAGACCTTTCATCGGGCTCACCTTGAGATATACCATGTCTCCAACTTGTGGCTCCCATGTCCTTCTCTTCTGATCGGCATAACTCTTCTGTCGACTTTGGGCTATCTTCAGCCTATCTCTTATGATGTCAATAATCTGTTGCTTTTCCTTGACATAATCAGGATTGAACTCTTTGCTTGCTCCAGCCTCATACCAGCATATGGGTGATCTACACTTCCTTCCGTATAGAGCTTCGAACGGTGCCATCTTGATGCTGCTTTGGTAGCTATTATTGTATGAAAATTCTGCTAATGGCAAGTGCTCCTCCCATGATCCTCCGAAGTCTAGGGCACAAGCCCTAATTAAGCATATCCTCTAGGATCTGGTTAGTTCTCTCCGTTTGTCCACCTGTCTGAGGATGATAGGCGGTACTATAGTCCAACTTGGATCCTAAAGCTTCATGTAGTTGCTTCCAAAATGCTCATGTGAACACGGATCCTCGATCTGACATTATCTTCTTGGCACTCCATGTTTACTCACGATCTCTTTGATGTAAAGATCGATGAGTTTCTCTCCTTTATCCTGCTGATTTACCGCTAAAAAGTGTGCGCTTTTCGTCTACCGGTCCACGATTACCCATATCATGTCCTTCTTTTTATTAGTCATGGGTAGTCCGGTGATGAAATCCATTCCTATCTCTTCCCATTTCCATTCTGGGATTGGTAAAGGTTGTAACTTCCCTGCCGGACTTTGATGTTCAGCTTTCACTCTCTGGCAGGTATGACATTCCGCCACGTATATTGCTATCTCTCTTTTCATATTATTCCACCAGAATAGTTCCTTGAGATCCATGTACATCTTTGTACTTCCTGGATGTATGGAATATGGTGTTTGATGGGCTTCCCGGAGTATTACTTCTTTGATCTCAGCAATATCCGGAACGCAAATCCTCTTTTGAAACCATAGTGATCCTGATTCTTCTCGGTGGAATTCTGAAGGTCTTCCTTCATCAATCCTTCTCATCTCCTCCAAGATGAATGGATCGTCCAATTGACCCATCATTATCTCATTCTTTAGGTTAACATTTAGCTCATCGGCCACTTGTAAAGCCGATAGTCCTTCATGAGCTTCTTTCTCCCAAAGTTGTATTTGGGCTTGGCTTATTTCCTTCCTCAACTTCGGTGATAACTCTTGTTCCACTCCTCCAGTGCTCTTCCTACTCAAGGCATCTGCTACAACATTGGCCTTTCCTGGAGTATAATTGATGGTCAAATCATAATCCTTGATTAGTTCAAGCCATCTTTTCTACCTCATATTGAGTTCCTTCTGAGTAAAGAAGTACTTGAGACTCTTATGATCCGTATAGAGCTCACACTTGGCTCCATAGAGAAAATGTATCCAAGTTTTAAGTGCAAATACGACTGCTGCTAGTTCTAAGTCATGTGTTGGATAGTTCACTTCATGAGGTCTGAGTTGCCTCGATCCATAAGATATCACTTTCCGATCCTGCATGAGTACGCAACCCAATCCATGCTTGGATGCGTCACAATACACGGTGTAATCCTTGCCAACTTCTGGAACTGCTAACACCGGTGATGTGGTGAGTTTCTCCTTCAAAGTTTGAAAACTCTTCTCAGACTCCTCCGACCACACGAATGGTGTGTTCTTCCTTAACAGCTTAGTCATCGGTCCTGCTATCTTGGAGAATCCTTCAATGAATCTCCGGTAGTAGCCTTCCATTCCTAGGAATCCTTGGATTTCCTAGACAGTCTTGGGTGCTTCCCAATCTAAAACTGCTTCTACCTTGCTCGGGTTAACAGCTATTCCATCTTTGCTAATAACATGACCAAGAAATTCTACTTGATCTAGCCAAAATTCACACTTGCTGAATTTGGCATAGAGTTGATGTTCTCTTAGTGTTTGCAACACTAACCTCAGATGTTCAGCATGTTCAGTTTTATCTTTGGAGTATATCAAGATATCATCGATGAATACGATGATAAACTTGTCTAGATATGGCATGAAGATCTTATTCATAAGATTCATGAAAATTGCTGGGGCATTGGTTAATCCAAAAGGCACTACAAGGTATTCATGATGTCCATACCTTGAAACAAAGGCTGTTTTCGGAACGTCTTCCTTCTTGACCTTTATCTGATGATAACCGGATCTTAGATCAATCTTGGAAAAGACTCCCGCGCCTCTAACTTGATCAAATAGATCTTGTATTCTAGGAAGTGGGTACTTGTTGTTGATTGTGACATTATTCAAATTACTGTAGTCTCCGCACATCCTTCTACCTCCATCTCTTTTATCCACGAAGATCACAGGTGATCCCCATGGTGAAACACTCTCTTGTATGAATCCTTTCTGTTCCAAGTCATCCAATTGCTCCTTAAGTTCTTTCAACTCCTTAGGCCCCATATTATATGGTGCTTTAGCAATCGGAGCTATTCCTGGAATTAGGTTGATAGTAAATTCTATCTCCCTATCTGGTGGCATTCCAGGTAATTCCTTAGGAAACACATCCTGTAATTCATTCACTACAGGTATATCCTCCAACTTCACCTCCTTCATGTTGTTCAGCTGTAGCTCGACTTCGATCTGTGTATGCTTGTCTCCTTGGTAGATCATTCTACTTCCATTGGGGCTTTTCAGGGACACAGTCTTATTCACACAGTCGATCAATGCTCCGTTAGCTTCTAACCAGTTCATACCAAGAATGACATCAATGTCCTTCATCGGTAAAATGAACAGGTATGCATCAAACGCGCATTTATTGATCATAATGACTTGTTTTTGTTTGGTATGGGTTACTACTATCGTTCCCCCCGCGGAAAGTATGGTTATGGGTGTATCTAACTTAGTGCAACTAATCCCATGTTTGATGATGAATTGTTGAGAAATGAATGATGTAGTTGCACCAGTATCAAAAAGTACTTTGCCAGGATGAGTAAGTATCTAGAGCGTACCTATCACTGCCTGATCGGAGTTAACCACCTCCTCCAAGCTGGTGCAGTTTAACTTGCCGAAGGGTTTCTTGTTCTTCTAGTTCCCTCCGGTGTTTCCTCCTCGGCTTCCTCCTCCTCCAGACTGACCTCCTCCATTCTTTTTATTGGGACAATCCTTCATCATGTGCCCCTCTTGACGACACCCAAAGCAAATTATCTTGGGTTTACGACACTCTGTTGAGAGATGTCCTTTCATTCCACAGATACGGCAAACAATCTGGTTTGCCTGCTGGAATCCTTGATTCCTCCTCTGGTTGTTGTTGTTGTTGTTGTTGTTGTTGTACCTCGGCTTGAAACTCAAGCTGGTATTGGGCTTGTTGCTAACATACCTCTTAGGCTCAAATTTAGCCTTCTTCCTTTTCTCATCTTGCAGCTGCTTGAAGTCATCTTCAAGAGTGATGGCTGCATCCACCAACTCTTGGAACTCAGTCGCTCTCATCATCCTGAGCTGAACTTTGAACTGGGGATTTAATCCCCGCATAAACCTCTTCTTCTTTTTGTCCTCGGTGTTGACCTCCTCAACGGCATACCGAGACAGCTTTGAAAACTCCCTGACATAAGTCAGGATGGCCTTATCCTTCTGCTCGAGACTTTCAAATTCTCGACGCTTCAACTCCACAATGCTTTCAGGGACATTGGATTCCCTGAATTTCCTCTTAAACTCCTCCCAGGTGAATACCTTCTCAGCCGAGTAAACGACTACTATATTGTCCCACCATGATGCGGCAGGTCCACACAACAAGTGTGTTGCATATCTGACCTTTTCCAGGTCATTGCATCCAACGATGTTGAGATTTCTCTCCGTGTCAATCAGCCAATCCTCCGCGTCCATAGGCTCGGGCGCGTATGCGAAGGATATAGGCTTAGTATTCTGGAAGTCTGACAGAGTGACTCCCTGATTGTCAGGTCTCTCCACCTTATTCTGTTGAAGCAGCTCCTGGAAGAACTTGTTCTGCTGCTCCAACGTTATACGTTGCCTTTCCTCCAACATTTGCATGTATTGGAGGAAGTTCTGTTGTGTCATGGGTGGTGGTGGTGGTGGAAACTGGTTTCTGGCTGCTTCATCAACCTCCTCCTTCTGCTTGGCTTCGTGCTCCATGCGCTGCGCATCACTCTCCTCACCTACTGGTCCCGACATATCCCCCTAATTCTGCAACACAAAGTGGTACTCATAATTACTCCATGCGCAAGTTTTCTGAGCTCAACTTTGTGCACAGAACTAGTCACGCAATGGAAATCAAGAAGCAAATCCAAATCATTCAAAACATATACCATGTATATACATACTTAAGTGGTTTTATTACAATACTCAGGGACGATGTGAGTATGCAAACTCACTTATTGAAGTATATGTATAAATTTCTACAAATATTACACACTACAATACATGTGGTACTATTGTATTGTAGTCTCGCCTCCCTTGGTGGTCTCTAGTCGTACTTCACTCCTGGTACATCCCAGGCTTCCATCCGGTCGAACGTGTCGTCCTCCTGACAGAATCTGGAACGTAGGGTCTTCCCGTCGGCTGGTAGTCGGAATCAGAGGATGATCCGAGGGAGAAATCTGTGTTCATGAATTGATTATTCAAAACATCATAATCCACCCATCGGGTATACTCCCCTGTGACTCCGCCATAGGTATTACCTCCATCAGTATCTGACTCAATCAGTATAGGGTACTCCTCATAGTCACCCCTATTATACTGATTGCCCTGGAACTGGGTTGTGGCGTCCTCATTCATCTCCGCATTATTTCGGACTGAATTGCCAGAGTTTCCTGTGTCTGACCCCCAACGCCAACCTGTTGAGTTCTCTATAGGAGTCTCGAAACGCTGATGGTTTCCGGATTCCTCTCCACCCTCATATCCTCCACGTGAACTACTAGGATAGTACCTAGGTGTAATGGGTGTGGTTTCTAGTTCGGGATGGTCAATACTAATGTAATCACCAGCTGAATAAACTGGTGTGTGCACTTCGTTCTCCATTGATTCCTTCCCCTTAGTCTCCTCCTTGGGTTCAGTGAACTCCTCTAGCATTGTATCAATTGCCCCCGACAGATGTCGGTTCAACTGAAAGAACAATGACAGTAAGTTGTGGCTATTGTCCATGTACTTAACGGCTTCTGCTGGTTTGCGTTTTGCAAATTTGAAGTGGTTCAGCATAGGATCATCTTCCTCCTCCATATGAGGAATGTGTGAGAATTCGGAACCCATAAGCTCTTTCGTCTTATGCTCCCGAATATCAGTGATGGCTCTCATAATGGCTATGTGGTAGGCTGTTTGGGTAGTTCTAGCCTCACCTGCTGACATCACTATGCTCATTCCTAGGGGTTCTGGAAGTCTTAGTCCTACCCTACACTTCGCCAATACAGTACCGTCGTAGTACATGTATTTCTTTACTTGGATCTGGGGATCACACCCAAATTCAAGTAACATGGCACGAAGAATATCTGCGAGCCCTCCTTCATATTCACTCAGTGTTGAATCCATCACTTTCATGTTTCGTCCCGGACGTGAACTTGCCATAGTTGGCTGTAGAATAGAAAGAATATAAGATTAGTAATAATGCATCATAATAGAGATAATAAAGAATTATCGCACTAAAAGATATGATTGTTTTATTCTCAAGTGAATATACACCATATTTTTAGAGAATTCTTTACTAATCCTATTTGACTCCTAACGTTCGGTCCCATTTACTAGGTTCCAACCTAAGGTCAAAGCTTTTGCTCTGATACCAACTGTGGTAACCCTACATACCACTGCATGTTGTAGTATGCCAGTCGTTGATATAACATTCACGAAGTACCATTCCGCAAATATTACATCCCTCAGAGTAGTACAAAAGAACATAGCAGGTCCATAACTCATTCATTCATTATTACAAGCATAATGTACATATCATCTCGGAGCTCCTCTTGGGTCCTAAGAGGGATACTCCTGGGTTCGAGGCGAACCCATCTTAGCTTACAATATAGAAGTCTTACTAGGTGGTACATTTATTCCCTCGAGCAGTTAAGTACTAAGAGTTCGTACTGCTCGGTTACTACTACTACTCGGTTAGTCTAAACTTGATCTCCTCCGGAATCCTCCCCGGTTCCGTAGACTATAAGGTAGTCTACGCCTTCAATACCTCCAGAGAGGTCTAGTTCTTCATAGCCGATAATCTCGGCTCCTTCAGGGTTGTCGTTGTCCTCCTCCAGATGGTTCAGACAATCTAAGCAGGGGATTTAAGAGTGGTATGGGTACGAGCGTACTCGACAAGTTCATTATAGAAAAGAGGTGTTTAATGCACTAGCTACGATATTAGACCAGAAAGTCTAATACCAATGCAGGTTTTGATAAACATTTCTTCAAGAGGTTGCTTTTATTTCAAAGAACTATGTCCGTCAGCCTTCACCGGTTTACTAGAACTTCATGGAGCTCCTTTCCGGCCGCGTTCGCAGTTCCATATCCCGGAACAGGGAGTGACAGGTCACGGTTCTTTACACTCTGCAGAGGTGTGTTATACGTCTCCGACGTATCGATAATTTCTTATGTTCCATGCCACATTATTGATGATATCTACAAGTTTTATGCATACTTTATGTCATATTTATGCATTTTCCGGCACTAACCTATTAACGAGATGCCGAAGAGCCAGTTGCTATTTTCTGCTGTTTTTGGTTTCAGAAATCCTAGTAAGGAAATATTCTCGGAATTGGACGAAATCAACGCCCAGGGGCCTATTTTCACACGAAGCTTCCAGAAGACCGGAGAGCTAACGAAGTGGGGCCACGAGGTGGCCAAACACTAGGCCGGCGCGGCCCAAGCCCTGGCCGCGCCGACCTAGTGTGTGGGCCCCTCGTGACGCCCCTTGACCTGCCCTTCTGCCTACAAATAGCCTTCGTCGCGAAACCCCCAGTACCAAGAGCCACGATACGGAAAACCTTCCAGAGACGCCGCCGCCGCCAATCCCATCTCGGGGGATTCAGGAGATCGCCTCCGGCACCCTGCCGGAGAGGGGATTCATCTCCCGGAGGACTCTACACCGCCATGGTCGCCTCCGGAGTGATGAGTGGGTAGTCTACCCCTGGACTATGGGTCCATAGCAGTAGCTAGATGGTTGTCTTCTCCTTATGTGCTTCATTGTCGGATCTTGTGAGCTGCCGAACATGATCAAGATCATCTATCTGTAATGCTATATGTTGTGTTTGTTGGGATCCGATGAATATAGAATACTATGTTATGTTGATTATCAATTTATATCTATGTGTTGTTTATGATCTTGCATGCTCTCCGTTACTAGTAGATGCTTTGGCCAAGTTGATGCTTGTAACTCCAAGAGGGAGTATTTATGCTCGATAGTGGGTTCATGTCTCCGTGAATGCGGGGAGTGAGAGAAACCTCTAAGATTATGGATGTGCTTGTTGTCACTAGGGATAAAACATTGATGCTATGTCCGAGGATGTAGTTATTGATTACATTACGCACCATACTTAATGCAATTGTCTCGTTGTTTGCAACTTAATACTTGGAAGGGGTTCGGATGATAACCTCGAAGGTGGACTTTTTAGGCATAGATGCATGCTTGGATAGCGGTCTATGTACTTTGTCGTAATGCCCAATTAAATCTCACAATACTCATCATATCATGTATGTGCATGGTCATGCCCTCTCTATTTGTCAATTGCCCAACTGTAATTTGTTCACCCAACATGCTATTTATCTTATGGGAGAGACACCACTAGTGAACTGTGGACCCCGGTCCATTCTTTACATCTGAAATACAATCTACTGCAATACTTGTTCTATTGTTCTCTGCAAACAATCATCATCCACACTATACATCTAATCCTTTGTTACAGCAAGCCGGTGAGATTGACAACCTCACTGTTTCGTTGGGGCAAAGTACTTTGGTTGTGTTGTGCAGGTTCCACGTTGGCGCCGGAATCCCCGGTGTTGCGCCGCACTACATCTCGCCGCCATCAACCTTCAACATGCTTCTTGGCTCCTACTGGTTCGATAAACCTTGGTTTCATACTGAGGGAAAACTTGCCGCTGTACGCATCACACCTTCCTCTTGGGGTTCCCAACGGACGCGTGTTGTACGCGTATCAAGCAGATTTTCTGGCGCCATTGCCGGGGAGATCAACACACGCTGCAAGGGGAGTCTCCACAATCCAATCTCTTTACTTTGTTTTTGTCTTGCTTTATTTTATTTACTACTTTGTTTGCTGCACTAAATCAAAACACAAAAAAATTAGTTGCTAGTTTTACTTTATTTGCTATCTTGTTTGCTATATTAAAAACACAAAAAAAATTAGTTACTTGCATTTACTTTATCTAGTTTGCTTTATTTACTGTTGCTAAAATGGGTACTCCTGAAAATACTAAGTTGTGTGACTTCACAACCACAAATAATACTCCCTCCGTTCCTTTCTATAGTGCCTATAGATTTTTGGCACGGAAATTAGCGCAAGAGTATTTTTTACACAAGACCCTCTGGCTGAACGATTTGAAATTAGATTAAAATTAGGGAAATCAATAACTTCCTAACTTACCGTAACAAATCCCACAACTGTCTGGTTGACTCTCCATATATGTGCAGTCAGGTTTAATTAAGGAAAGAAAAATATTGCTTCCTAAATCTTAGCAACCCTTGGGGCCATGCATTAGGAATCTCAATTAATTGTTTCCTATTTTGTATGGATTTTTTTTCATGCATGTCGTGTGGGAGTTGACCGGTGGAGGGGGTAATTGAAAAAAAAGCCAAGCTACAGCCTTATATTGTGAAACAAATGCCAAAAATCTATAGGCACTATAGAAAGGAACGGAGGGAGTAATGATTTCTTATGCACACCTATTGCTCCACCTGCTACTACTGCAGAATTCTTTGAAATTAAACCTGCTTTACTAAATCTTGTTATGCGAGAGCAATTTTCTGGTGTTAGTTCTGATGATGCTGCTGCCCATCTTAATAATTTTGTTGAACTATGTGAAATGCAAAAGTATAAAGATGTAGATGGTGACATTATAAAATTAAAATTGTTTCCTTTCTCATTAAGAGGAAGAGCTAAAGATTGGTTGCTATCTCTGCCTAAGAATAGTATTGATTCATGGACTAAATGCAAGGATGCTTTCATTGGTAGATATTATCCCCCTGCTAAAATTATATCTTTGAGGAGTAGCATAATGAATTTTAAACAAATGGATAATGAGCATGTTGCCCAAGCATGGGAAAGAATGAAATCTTTGGTTAAAAATTGCCCAACCCATGGATCGACTACTTGGATGATCATCCAAACCTTTTATGCAGGACTGAATTTTTCTTCGCGGAACCTATTGGATTCAGCTGCTGGAGGTACCTTTATGTCCATCACTCTTGGTGAAGCAACAAAGCTTCTTGATAATATGATGATTAATTTCTCTGAATGGCACACGGAAAGAGCTCCACAAGGTAAGAAGGTAAATTCTGTCGAAGAAACCTCTTCCTTGAATGATAAGATTGATGCTATTATGTCTATGCTTGTGAATGATAGGACTAATGTTGATCCTAATAATGTTCCGTTAGCTTCATTGGTTGCCCAAGAAGAACATGTTGATGTAAACTTTATTAAAAATAATAATTTCAACAACAATGCTTACCGGAACAATTTTAGTAACAACTATAGGCCATATCCTTATAATAATGGCAACGGCTATGGTAATTCTTATGGGAATTCTTACAACAATAATAGGAACACACCCCCTGGACTTGAAGCCATGCTTAAAGAATTTATTAGTACACAAACTGCTTTTAACAAATCCGTTGAAGAAATGTAGGATAACGTTGCATAGAAAACAAAAATTTTCCTACCGCGAACACGCAATCCAAGCCAAGATGCAATCTAGAAGACGGTAGCAACGAGGGGGTATCGAGTCTCACCCTTGAAGAGATTCCAAAGCCTACAAGAGGAGGCTCTTGTTGCTGCGGTAGACGATCACTTGCCGCTTGCAAAAGCGCGTAGAAGATCTTGATCACGATCGGTTCCGGCGCCACGAACGGGCAGCACCTCCGTACTCGGTCACACGTTCGGTTGTTGATGAAGACGACGTCCACCTCCCCGTTCCAGCGGGCAGCGGAATTAGTAGCTCCTCTTGAATCCGACAGCACGACGGCGTGGTGTCGGTGGCGGTGTAGAAGTCCGGCGGAGCTTCGCTAAGCTATGCGGGCAATATGGAGTGGAGGAGCAAAGCTAGGGTTTGGGAGGGGGTGGCCGGCCACTCAAGGGGGCGGCCAGCTTATGGTCTTGGGGTGGCCGGCCCCCTCCCTTGGCCCCTCATTATATAGGTGGATCCCAAGTGTTGGTGTCCAAGTCTTCGAATAAGACCCGAAACCAAAACCTTCCATAGGAGGGGGAAACCTAGCCCAACTAGGACTCCCACCCAAAGGTGGGATTCCCACCTCCCATGTGGGGGTGGCCGGCCCCCTATGGTGGAGTCCACTTGGGACTCCACCCCATCTAGGGCTGGCCGGCCATGGAGGTGGAGTCCCTTGTGGACTCCACCTTCCTTGGTGGTTTCTTCCGGACTTTTCTAGAACCTTCTAGAACCTTCCATAGAACCTTCCGCGACATTTTATTTCACATAAAATGACATCCTATATATGAATCTTATTCTCCGGACCATTCCGGAACTCCTCGTGATATCCGGGATCTCATTCGGGACTCCGAACAAATATTCGAACTCCATTCCATAATTCAAGTGCTACCATTTCAACATCCAACTTTAAGTGTGTCACCCTACGGTTCGAGAACTATGTGGACATGGTTGAGTACTCACTCCGACCAATAACCAATAGCGGGATCTGGAGATCCATAATGGCTCCCACATATTCAACGATGACTTTAGTGATCGAATGAACCATACACATATATTACCAATTCCCTTTGTCTCGCGATATTTTACTTGTCCGAGGTTTGATCTTCGGTATCACTCTATACCTTGTCCAACCTCGTCTCCTGACAAGTACTCTTTACTCTTACCGTGGTATGTGGTCTCTTATGAACTCATTCATATGCTTGCAAGACATTAGACGACATTCCACCGAGAGGGCCCAGAGTATATCTATCCGTCATCGGGATGGACAAATCCCATCGTTGATCCATATGCCTCAACTCATACTTTCCGGATACTTAATCCCACCTTTATAGCCACCCATTTACGCAGTGGTGTTTGGTGTAATCAAAGTACCTTTCCGGTATAAGTGATTTATATGATCTCATGGTCATAAGGACTAGGTAACTATGTATCGAAAGCTTATAGCAAATAACTTAATGACGAGATCTTATGCTACGCTTAATTGGGTGTGTCCATTACATCATTCACTCAATGATATAACCTTGTTATTAATAACATCCAATGTTCATGATTATGAAACTAATCATCCATTAATCAACAAGCTAGTTTAAGAGGCATACTAGGGACTTCTTGTTTGTCTACATATCACACATGTACTAATGTTTCGGTTAATACAATTCTAGCATGATATATAAACATTTATCATAAACATAAAGATATAAATAATAACCACTTTATTATTGCCTCTAGGGCATATCTCCTTCAGTCTCCCACTTGCACTAGAGTCAATAATCTAGTTTACATTTGTAAAGATATAACACCTTGGCCTTATGGTGCTTTATCATGTATAGCTCACGGGAGAGGTTTTTAGTCAACGGATCTGACATGCTTAGAAACGTATGTATTTTGTAATTCATTTGCGTCTCAACGCATCACTCATTTCCAAATGAGTTGGCATTAAATATGTTTGATCTTATGGTGGAACCTTAATTCCGCGGTCTGAAATAAGTCACTAATATTGTCACATACAATATAGCTTCAAAGTTCTGACACTATCGAAACTACACCAAGTTCTCAAAGAACTTCTTGACTCAACATCCTCAGTCATTTGTCAAAACAAATGACATACTCTGCCTTCGTTTTGTAGAATCCATCACAATATTTAGAACTCTTCTAAATCTAACATAGACAACTTCTAGTTCATTGTGCTACCTTTAAAACAACACTTAGTCTAATTTGAGATTGAAATTCTATTTTGATATGTGACAAAATAAATATCGGTGTAACACCTTACAGCGATTTGTTTGTCATTTCTTCATACAAAAATATATATGTATATCCTTAGTTCTTCTAAAGTACTCAAGGATATTCTTACTGTCGTCCTATGATCATCTTATGAATCATTCCGGTATATGCTCATAACATTTTAGAGCACAAGATATCTGATTTTGTACATTTTATTTGTGATCTAAAATCACTCATGTATTTTTACTCATCGAGTGTCAGATACACTCAAGTCTTGTTAAACTTTCACATGACAAGAACATTTTCTTAATATTTCTATATTGAACTATTTCAATATCCATTCTATGTACTTCGACTTAAACTTATTATGTGTTTCAATCTATCTTCATAGATCTTGACACTAAATATGTTTTAGTCCATATCCTTTCATTGAAGTTAATTTTCAATGAAACCTTTTAATCAAGTATGTAATTACATTATTTATAACCAACTATATGTCTTCTACATAAGTATTATAAATATGTCTCAGCGCTCCCACTTAATTTCTTGCAAATGCAAGCCTCTTCATCGTCTCTGATGAAATCAAAAACTATTTGACTATTTCATCCAGTGAAGATTCAAACTCCGCGATACTTACTTCATCCAATTGAAGTTCATATACCTATCTAGTATTCCACGGACCAGCAAAACTCTTGGTTTGTATCTAGTACACACCTTTAATATACACTTCTGTTAAGTAGTGTATTTTGCCATCCTACTAACATATCTCATAAAAGAAATATGTAGTGATTACTAGAATAATCCACATAGACTATGAGCATTGCTACGGAAGATCTAATCTTATCGTAGTCAACTCTTTGAACTTTGTCGTAAATAACTTTTCAATAAGTTGAGCTTCTTCAAGGATATTTCATCCAAGTCCATCAATTTCATAGATCCATTTACTTTCAAAAAGTATTCATCTATCTTGGATTTTATGGCGTATAGCCATTTTAACGAAGTCGTGGCCCATCATAACTTCTTTGTTTGTAGTTGGTTTATCATTGTTCAAAATCAATCCTTTGTCCACAAATCATTTATTTGATCACAAAGTAAACCATACCTACAAGGTTCAATATGTACTTCGATCTCCATGGCTAAAACACTTTGTAGTCATGAGAGCCATGATCGTCGTGGCCGCTTCCGAAACCAATTCCGATGCTGCGCTACTCTGATCATTATGCTCAGGTTCATAAACCTTATCAAATTATATTGTCCTCCCACTCAAATACTTCACTTGAAACAATTTTTCGGAAATAAGAAACATTGACAAACACTTTTGTCTTTGTCTCGTGGGAAGAATTCCCAATTAAATCTCTGGGGATAACCAACAAAGACATTCATCCGATTTTGGTTGACTATTAGGGTTTATACCCATGCCATAACTTGTATGGTGTCATTTCAACGGATCATGATGATGCTCTATTCAGTGTAAAAGCGGTAGTCACTAAAGCATAATCCACAAACATATAATGGCATCAATATTTTATCTCATCATTGATCCAACAAAGTTTGGATATATCTCTTGGATACTTCATCATCACTATGATACTCCAAGAAACGTAAGTTGTAGAACAATTTCATAACTCTCTTAGATGTTCGCTAAAACTCGTAATTCAAATATTTCCACCATGATCCAATCATAGATATTTGATTTCTATTACGATGATTTCCACTTCATGCTGAAATTTATTTGAATCCTATTCAAATGTTTCAAACTTTTCCTTATTGAATATATCCACATATATACTCAATTCATTGTTTGAAAGTTTTCATGAAGTAGAAGAATCTTCCGCACACAACTATGCCCAGTGAACCACATATATCATTATGTATGTTTTCACTAAGTTAGTTGCCCGTTCAACTCTTCGGCCTATGAACGGTATTTCAGTCATTACCTTTTAGAAAAGATTTTGCAAGTGCCAAACGATTCAACAAATCGAATGACTCCAAAAATCCATTTGCATGGAGTTCCTTCATGCGATCCTTTCTAACATGACCTAAATTGCGGTTCCACAAATAAGTGGAATTCAAATCATTTGCCTTATGGCATTTTTAGCGTCAGTGTTATGTATGTGTGTTTCACCATTTAAGATTTATAATAACTTATCCATCATACATGGAGTAATGTCATAATTTGAACAACTCATTGTTTTCATTTGACCAGAGCAAAATAACAATTTATTAAGCTCTTTATTATAAATCCTAAGGGCTAGATAGAATGCCAACGACGAACATAATAACACTTTATTTTTGTTCCAGGCGAACATTCTTATCATATTCCTTGTCAGTCACTTAGGCCATTGTATTCTTGAATTGCGTTGTTTTGTATGACACTTCATACCAACCAATATGGTATTAATACCCAAGAATTTCATTGTGTGACTTAACTAGGAATACAACCATAACATGTATATCATTTATATACACCCGAGCTAGACTTTCTAGTCTTTTCTTTCTTGTTGCCAAAATATCTTTTGCAGCTTTCTCTTTTAGCTTTCCTCATTATTCAGAAAAACATTTCAACATCAATAACTTCTAGGTTTGTTGGTCAAATACCAATAACCTTGAGGTTCTTACTTTGAAGTTGATCATCATATGACAAGTGTTCTAGATTTCACATATTAGTAACTATGATGAACAATTTCACTCATAATTTTATCCATCAATTCATGACAACTTTTTGAGACCATGTCTGTACATGCTAGGCTCATAAAGTTTAACCTTAGTATTTGCATGTGCAAATCAGGCTTGCATCCATTGTAAGCACACGTAGAATCTATAACACCCGATCATCACGTGATGCTTCGAAACGACGAGTCTTAGCAATGGTGCATACTAAGGATGATAACTTCATGGATATGCGAATATCATTAGTGCCCCAATAGCTGGAGGATTGTGACGTCTTGCGTCTTCAACCTTCATACATTCCCATAAAACTTATGAGTTTATGTAGTCTCACCAAATTATATTCTATCATCTTGCAATAAGGTCTTAGATATCACATATATCTCATACCTTGATTATTTCGAAAACTAAATTTTCAGCTCCTTATTTTTCAAACATATTTGAACTTTCAAGTTTCATGGAGACAAGATAACTTTAGGTACTAATTGAAACCATAGCTCTTTGAATCAACAATGTGAGGTTTACTAAAAGTTTGCAATAGGACTTAATCAATTCTTGATTCTTTAACAATACGGTACCAATCCGTAAAGTTTCTTGTCAGATTTTAACAAGTATTTCTATCTCAATAACAAGACTAGCGCATAGTAGTAAACGGATGCCAATACTACAAAATTAATTCAAAATACTACTCGGACTATGTTTATGATAATTAGTTCATGTTTTAATCTAATTACTAATGAACTCCCACTTAATACAACATCCCTCATAGTTGTTAAGTGGTACACGATCCAAATCCACTACACCAAAACCGATCATCACGTGAGATGATGTAGCTTCAATGGTGAACATCAACATGTTGATCATATCATCCATATGACTCGTGTTCAACCTTTCGGTTTCCGTTGTCCCGAGGCCATGTCTATACATGCTAGGCTCGTCAAGCAAACCCAAGTATTCCGCGTGTGCAACATGGCTTACACCCGTTGTATGTCAAGTTTATCACACCCGATCATCACGAGATGCTTCAAAACATCGAACAATGCAACGGTGCATACGAGGGAAGAACACTTTATTATCTTGATATTAATGTGAGGGATCATCTTATAATGCTACCGTCGCGATCTAAGCAAAATAAGATGCATAAAAGGATTAACATCACATGCAGTTCTTATGTGATATGATATGGCCCTTTTGTCTTTGCGCCTTTGATCTTCATCTCCAAAGCACGGACATGATCTCCATCATCTTCGGGCATGATCTCCATCATCGTCGGCGAAGCACCAAGGTCAATGGCACCGTCTTCATGATTGTCCTCCATGTAGCAACTATTACAACTACTTTGAAATACTACTCAACATGAAATTTAAAGACAACCATAAGGCTCCTGCCGGTTGCCACAATACAATAATGATCATCTCATACATATTCATCATCACATTATGGCCATATCACATCACCAAACCCTGCAAAAACAAGTTAGACGCTCTCTAATTTGGTTTGCATATTTTACGTGGTTTAAGGTTTTCGAGAGAGATCTAATCAACCTACGAACATGAACCACAACGTTGATACTAATGTTGTCAATAGAAGAGTAAATTGAATCTTTACTATAGTAGGAGAGACAGACACCCGCAAAGCCTCTTATGCAATACAAGTTGCATGTCGAACGAGGAACAAGTCTCATGAACGCGGTCATGTAAAGTTAGTCCGAGCCGCTTCATCCCACTATGCCATAAAGATGCAAAGTACTCAAACTAAAGATAACAAGAGCATCAACGCCCACAAACCATTGTGTTCTACTCGTGCAACCATCTATGCATAGACACGGCTCGATACCACCGTAGGATAACGTTGCATAGAAAACAAAAAATTTCCTACCGCGAACACGCAATCCAAGCCAAGATGCAATCTAGAAGACGGTAGCAACGAGGGGGTATCGAGTCTCACCCTTGAAGAGATTCCAAAGCCTACAAGAGGAGGCTCTTGTTGCTGCGGTAGACGATCACTTGCCGCTTGCAAAAGCGCGTAGAAGATCTTGATCACGATCGGTTCCGGCGCCACGAACGGGCAGCACCTCCGTACTCGGTCACACGTTCGGTTGTTGATGAAGACGACGTCCACCTCCCCGTTCCAGCGGGCAGCGGAAGTAGTAGCTCCTCTTGAATCCGACGAAGCACGACGGCGTGGTGTCGGTGGCGGTGTAGAAGTCCGGCGGAGCTTCGCTAAGCTATGCGGGCAATATGGAGTGGAGGAGCAAAGCTAGGGTTTGGGAGGGGGTGGCCGGCCACTCAAGGGGGCGGCCAGCTTATGGTCTTGGGGTGGCCGGCCCCTCCCTTGGCCCCTCATTATATAGGTGGATCCCAAGTGTTGGTGTCCAAGTCTTCGAATAAGACCCGAAACCAAAACCTTCCATAGGAGTGGGAAACCTAGCCCAACTAGGACTCCCACCCAAAGGTGGGATTCCCACCTCCCATGTGGGGTGGCCGGCCCCCTATGGTGGAGTCCACTTGGGACTCCACCCCATCTAGGGCTGGCCGGCCATGGAGGTGGAGTCCCTTGTGGACTCCACCTTCCTTGGTGGTTTCTTCCGGACTTTTCTAGAACCTTCTAGAACCTTCCATAGAACCTTCCGCGACATTTTATTTCACATAAAATGACATCCTATATATGAATCTTATTCTCCGGACCATTCCGGAACTCCTCGTGATATCCGGGATCTCATTCGGGACTCCGAACAAATATTCGAACTCCATTCCATAATTCAAGTGCTACCATTTCAACATCCAACTTTAAGTGTGTCACCCTACGGTTCGAGAACTATGTGGACATGGTTGAGTACTCACTCCGACCAATAACCAATAGCGGGATCCGGAGATCCATAATGGCTCCCACATATTCAACGATGACTTTAGTGATCGAATGAACCATACACATATATTACCAATTCCCTTTGTCTCGCGATATTTTACTTGTCCGAGGTTTGATCTTCGGTATCACTCTATACCTTGTTCAACCTCGTCTCTCGACAAGTACTCTTTACTCGTACCGTGGTATGTGGTCTCTTATGAACTCATTCATATGCTTGCAAGACATTAGACGACATTCCACCGAGAGGGCCCGAGTATATCTATCCGTCATCGGGATGGACAAATCCCACTCGTTGATCCATATGCCTCAACTCATACTTTCCGGATACTTAATCCCACCTTTATAGCCACCCATTTACGCAGTGGTGTTTGGTGTAATCAAAGTACCTTTCCGGTATAAGTGATTTATATGATCTCATGGTCATAAGGACTAGGTAACTATGTATCGAAAGCTTATAGCAAATAACTTAATGACGAGATCTTATGCTACGCTTAATTGGGTGTGTCCATTACATCATTCACTCAATGATATAACCTTGTTATTAATAACATCCAATGTTCATGATTATGAAACTAATCATCCATTAATCAACAAGCTAGTTTAAGAGGCATACTAGGGACTTCTTGTTTGTCTACATATCACACATGTACTAATGTTTCGGTTAATACAATTCTAGCATGATATATAAACATTTATCATAAACATAAAGATATAAATAATAACCACTTTATTATTGCCTCTAGGGCATATCTCCTTCAAGAAAAGCTTGGGAAAATTGATATACTTGCTTCTAAAGTCGATAGTCTTGCTGCTGATGTTGACCTTTTGAAATCGAAAGTTATGCCTCATGAGAATCATAATAATAAAATTGTTACTACAGCAAATGCCATCCAAGTTAGAATTAATGAGAATATAAGATTGATGGCCGAATTGCGTGCTAGGTGGGAAAGAGAAGAAAATGAAAAAGAAGATAATATAGCTAAAGTTTGGACTATTACCACCACTAGTAATGCTAATGCTACACATGTTGCTGCACCTCCTACTAATAATGGTAAAAGAATTGGTGTTGGCAATGTTTGCACTTCTAATGCAAAGCGTGAAAAACTGCCTGAAAGTGCTAAAACTGCTGAAACTGCCTGTGATAAAACTGCTGAAATTTTTTCCAACATTGGGGATGATGATCCCATTGTTTTAGATTATAATGGTTTGGATTTTGATGATTGTCACATCTCTGAAGTTATAAAGTTCTTACAAAAACTTGCTAAGAGTCCTAATGCTAGTGCTATAAACTTGGCTTTCACGAAACATATTACAAATGCTCTCATAAAAGCTAGAGAAGAGAAACTAGAACGCGAAGCTTCTATTCCTAGGAAGCTAGAGGATGGTTGGGAGCCCATCATTAAGATCAAGGTCAATGACTTTGATTGTAATGCTTTATGTGATCTTGGTGCAAGTATTTCCGTTATGCCTAAGAAAATCTATAATATGCTTGACTTGCCACCATTGAAAAATTGTTATTTGGATGTTAATCTTGCTGATCATTCTACAAAGAAACCTTTGGAGAAAGTTGATAATGTTCGCATTACCGTTAACAATAACCTTGTCCCCGTTGATTTTGTTGTCTTGGATATTGAATGCAATGCATCTTGTCCCATTATATTGGGAAGACCTTTTCTTCGAACTCGTTGGTGCTATCATTGATATGAAGGAAGGTAATATTAAATATCAATTTCCTCTCAAGAAAGGTATGGAACACTTCCCTAGAAAGAGAATGAAGTTACCTTTTGATTCTATTATTAGAACAAATTATGATGTTGACACTTCGTCTCTTGATAATACTTGATATACACTTTCCGCGCCTAGCTGAAAGGCGTTAAAGAAAAGCGCTTATGGGAGACAACCCATGTTTTTACTACAGTACTTTGTTTTATATTTGAGTCTTGGAAGTTGTTTACTACTGTAGCAACCTCTCCTTATCTTAGTTTTGTGCATTGTTGTGCCAAGTAAAGTCGTTGATAGTAAGGTTCATACTAGATTTGGATTACTGCGCAGAAACACATTTCTTTGCTGTCACGAATCTGGGCCTAATTCTCTGTAGGTAACTCAGAAAATTATGCCAATTTACGTGAGTGATCCTCAGATATGTACGCAACTTTCATTCAATTTGAGCATTTTCATTTGAGCAAGTCTGGTGCCTCAATAAAATTCGTCTTTACGAACTGTTCTGTTTTGACAGATTCTGCCTTTTATTTCGCATTGCCTCGTTTTGATATGTTCGATGGATATTTCGATTCCATTAACTTTCAGTAGCTTTGTGCAATGTCCAGAAGTGTTAAGAATGATTATGTCACCTCTGAACATGTATATTTTGATTGTGCACTAACTCTCTAATGAGTTGTTTTGAGTTTGGTGTGGAGGAAGTTTTCAAGGATCAAGAGAGGGAGATGATACAATATGATCAAGGAGAGTGAAAGATCTAAGCTTGGGGATGCCCCGGTGGTTCACCCCTGCATATATCAAGAAGACTCAAGCGTCTAAGCTTGGGGATGCCCAAGGCATCCCCTTCTTCATCGACAACATTATCAGGTTCCTCCCCTGAAACTATATTTTTATTCCATCACATCTTATGTGCTTTGCTTGGAGCGTCGGTTTGTTTTTGTTATTGTTTTGTTTGAATAAAATGGATCCTAGCATTCTTTGTGTGGGAGAGGGACACGCTCCTCTGTTGCATATGGACAAATATGTCCTTAGGCTTTACTCATAGTATTCATGGCAAAGTTTCTTCTTCGTTAAATTGTTATATGGTTGGAATTGGAAAATGATACATGTAGTAATTTGCTATAATGTCTTGGATAATGTGATACTTGGCAATTGTTGTGCTCATGTTTAAGCTCTTGCATCATATACTTTGCACCTATTAATGAAGAAATACATAGAGCATGCTAAAATTTGGTTTGCATAATTGGTCTCTCTAAGGTCTAGATAATTTCTAGTATTGAGTTTGAACAACAAGGAAGACGGTGTAGAGTCTTATAATGTTTACAATATGTCTTTTATGTGAGTTTTGCTGCACCGCTTCATCCTTGTGTTTGTTTCAAATAGCCTTGCTAGCCTAAACCTTGTATCGAGAGGGAATACTTCTCATGCATCCAAAATCCTTGAGCCAACCACTATGCCATTTGTGTCCACCATACCTACCTACTACATGGTATTTCTCCGCCATTCCAAAGTAAATTGCTTGAGTGCTACCTTTAAAATTTCTATCCTCTACCTTTACAATATATAGCTCATGGGACAAATAGCCTAAAAACTATTGTGGTATTGAATATGTACTTATGCACTTTATCTCTTATTAAGTTGCTTGTTGTGCGATAACCATGTTCCCGGGGACGCCATCAACTACTCTTTGTTGAATATCATGTGAGTTGCTATGCATGTTCGTCTTGTCCGAAGTAAGGGAGATTTACCACCAAAATGGTTAGAGCATTGCATAATGTTAGAGAAGAACATTGGGCCGCTAACTAAAGCCATGATCCATGGTGGAAGTTTCAGTTTTGGACAAATATCCTCAATCTCATATGAGAAAATTAATAATTGTTGAATGCTTATGCATAAAAGAGGAGTCCATTATCTCGTTGTCTATGTTGTCCCTGGTATGGATGTCTAAGTTGAGAATAATCAATAGCGAGAAATCCGATGCGAGCTTTCTCCTTAGACCTTTGTACAGTGCGGCATAGAGGTACCCCTTTGTGACACTTGGTTAAAACATGTGCATTGCGATGATAATCCAGGTAATCCGAGCTAATTAGGACAAGGTGCGGGCACTATTAGTATACTATGCATGAGGCTTGCAACTTGTAAGATATAATTTACATGACACATATGCTTTATTACTACCGTTGACAAAATTGTTTCTTGTTTTCAAAATCAAAGCTCTAGCACAAATATAGCAATCGATGCTTTCCTCTTTGAAGGACCTTTCTTCTACTTTTATTGTTGAGTCAGCTCACCTATCTCTCTCCACCTCAAGAAGCAAACACTTGTGTGAACTCGTGCATTGATTCCTACATACTTGCATATTGCACTTGTTATATTACTTTATGTTGACAATATCCATGAGATATACATGTTATAAGTTGAAAGCAACCGCCGAAACTTCATCTTCCTTTGTGTTGCTTCAATACCTCTACTTTGAATTATTGCTTTATGAGTTAACTCTTATGCAAGACTTATTGATGCTTGTCTTGAAGTACTATTCATGAAAAGTCTTTGCTATATGATTCATTTGTTTACTCATGTCATTTACATTGTTTTGATCGCTGCATTCACTACATATGCTTACAATAGTATGATCAAGGTTATGATGGCATGTCACTCCAGAAATTATCTTTGTTATCGTTTACCTGCTCGGGACGAGCAGAAACTAAGCTTGGGGATGCTGATACGTCTCCGACGTATCGATAATTTCTTATGTTCCATGCCACATTATTGATGATATCTACATGTTTTATGCATACTTTATGTCATATTTATGCATTTTCCGGCACTAACCTATTAACGAGATGCCGAAGAGCCGCTTGTCGTTTTCTCGCTGTTTTTGGTTTCAGAAATCCTAGTAAGGAAATATTCTCGAATTGGACGAAATCAACGCCCAGGGGCCTATTTTGCCACGAAGCTTCCGAAGACCGAAGAGCAGACGAAGTGGGGCCACGAGGTGGCCAAACACTAGGCGGCGCGGCCCAAGCCCTGGCCGCGCCGACCCTAGTGTGTGGGCCCTCGTGACGCCCCTTGACCTGCCCTTCCGCCTACAAATAGCCTTCGTCGCGACCCCCCCAGCACCGAGAGCCACGATACGGAAAACCTTCCAGAGACGCCGCCGCCGCCAATCCCATCTCGGGGGATTCAGGAGATCGCCTCCGGCACCCTGCCGGAGAGGGGATTCATCTCCCGGAGGACTCTACACCGCCATGGTCGCCTCCGGAGTGATGAGTGAGTAGTCTACCCCTGGACTATGGGTCCATAGCAGTAGCTAGATGGTTGTCTTCTCCTTATGTGCTTCATTGTCGGATCTTGTGAGCTGCCGAACATGATCAAGATCATCTATCTGTAATGCTATATGTTGTGTTTGTTGGGATCCGATGAATAGAGAATACTATGTTATGTTGATTATCAATTTATATCTATGTGTTGTTTATGATCTTGCATGCTCTCCGTTACTAGTAGATGCTTTGGCCAAGTTGATGCTTGTAACTCCAAGAGGGAGTATTTATGCTCGATAGTGGGTTCATGTCTCCGTGAATCTGGGGGAGTGAGAGAAACCTCTAAGATTATGGATGTGCTGTTGCCACTAGGGATAAAACATTGATGCTATGTCCGAGGATGTAGTTATTGATTACATTACGCACCATACTTAATGCAATTGTCTCGTTGTTTGCAACTTAATACCGGAAGGGGTTCGGATGATAACCTCGAAGGTGGACTTTTTAGGCATAGATGCATGCTCGGATAGCGGTCTATGTACTTTGTCGTAATGCCCAATTAAATCTCACTATACTCATCATATCATGTATGTGCATGGTCATGCCCTCTCTATTTGTCAATTGCCCAACCGTAATTTGTTCACCCAACATGCTATTTATCTTATGGGAGAGACACCTCTAGTGAACTGTGGACCCCGGTCCATTCTTTACATCGAAATACAATCTACCGCAATACTTGTTCTACTCGTTCTCTCGCAAACAATCATCATCCACACTATACATCTAATCCTTTGTTACAAGCAAGTCCAGTGAGATTGACAACCTCACTGTTTCGTTGGGGCAAAGTACTTTGGTTGTGTTGTGCAGGTTCCACGTTGGCGCCGGAATCCCCGGTGTTGCGCCGCACTACATCTCGCCGCCATCAACCTTCAACGTGCTTCTTGGCTCCTACTGGTTCGATAAACCTTGGTTTCATACTGAGGGAAAACTTGCCGCTGTACGCATCACACCTTCCTCTTGGGGTTCCCAACGGACGCGTGCTGTACGCGTATCAGTGTGTTGCTTTACCCATAAGAGATCTTAACCTCGGTGCCAACCGGGCAGCTTTCCCGTCCACACTTCCTTTGGTGTGAGGCCCGGTATAAGGTCTAGCCAATTATGTTCCTCCGCTACCTCGAACACCCACCCTTTGTTGCATGCCCCCGACCCCCGGGTCCTCGCCTGGCCCTCTTACACCAATCAAGGATGGACCCCGACCACGACGACAGCCTGGGATCGAACCAAACTCCTTCGCCGGTAGCTGCAACCCATCCTAGACAAGCAATATCGTGGGGACTTAGGACTCCCGCGCCTCACCAGCTTGCTCCTTCGGGCGACAAGTGTACTACGGACAATGCCATGGGGACTTAGGACTCCCAGCCTCACCAGCTTGCCCCCTTGGATTACAAGTGTACTACGCGTAAAGCGCATCCGTTGATGAACGAGAGGTGGAAACACTTTTGACTCACTCCGTCCCACCCTAGATCTTATGGTTAACACGGGTATTACGGCACAAGAATCACTGGACGACATTTGTTGTTTAATCCTAGATGGATATAACCCCTTGCAATGGAACCTCCACCATATCAACACAATCCATGGTTCCATTGCCCACCACATAGTCATATTCATAGTTATGAAAATAGTGGTTTTGGTTTTTATGCAGTAGTGATAAACATAGTACTTTGCAAGTAATTTCATAAAAATACTTGAATGACATGAGCAAGTGATGAACTTGCTAAACAACCGACAAAGTGTTGCGATGGATGGTGTGGACCGACCTCTTTGTCCTCTCGTTATCGAAAAAATAGCATCATTGTCCGATAAGGGCAATGGTTAAAGAAGCATTGATGCATGATTCCAGTTTTAGGGTTTGTTCCCCCCTTCCGATGTCGTTATTATTTCATGTGAGAGGTTAATACTAAGAATAACTTGGGGATACTCTATTTAGGGTAAAATACAACCTTGAAATGTTGTCAAGGTGTTTTTAGAGTCCAGAAGAATTTATGGACTTATTTTCATTATTGAAAATAAAATGTGTGATTTAAATGATTATTTAAATCATCAAATTTGAACTTATTCTTGTTTAACTTCAAAAATTCTATTTCATATTTTATTATGATAGAGTTTTTTATACTGAGTGTTTTTCATATTTTTAATTATTTTTTTTAGAGCTATAATGATTTTATAAAATTTGGTCAAAGTTTGTGTTTTTAAAGGAATTTGGAAAAGACCAAATTAAACTCCGGGCCTACATCCCTCGGCGGTGCGGATTTGCGTTGACTCGGCCGGCGAACCCGAGATTTCGAGATGCACCACGTCCCGGGCCACCATACGCGACGTTTTGGCCGCTTTCGTCGGGCTAGGTGGCCTCAAAAACGAGAAAAAAAAGTTTTGACATGCACCACGGAGGGACCAAAAATCGTCGGCCATGGTACACCAGCAACCACGACGCGACTTCAACTTCGTCGGCCATGGCAACTTTTCTTGTAGTGTCCGCCATCGCCGCTCGATTCCGGCGAGCTCCGCCGGACTTGGCCCTCGCCGTGGGGCGTAATCGACTCGCCTCATGATGGCGCATCGATCTGTCCGCGTCGATCTGGAGCAAGCGCTGCTCCCGCTCGTCCTCGACCCCCATCGCCATGGCTAGGGTTACGGGATCCGCGCGATCCCGCTGCTCCTGGCGCTTCTGGTGCTAAGGCACCGTCGTGGCTTCGCCACCGTGGTGCGGGTGGTGCTGTGGTGCCGCCATGGCTTGGCTTGGCCTGGCGCCGCCGCGCTCCGGCGTGTGCCGCCGTGGCCGCCATGGCTGCGTCTGTCTGCTCGACCCCGGGTATGTGCGCCTCCCTTCTTTCTCCCTCCTGTGCCTGTTCTTCTTCCTCCTCTAGCTCTGGCCATGGCTTGTATCTCTCTGTAGAGGTGCTCGCCTTGCCGATGCTCTACTGTTGCGCCATGCTTGCCTGCTCATGAGCTGCTGTGCTCTGCTGCTGCGCCATGCTTGCCTGCTCATGAGCTGCTGTGCTATGCTTCTATGCTGTTATGCTGCTGCTGTGTATTTGCTGGCCTTGGCCAACGCTTCTGTGCAAGATTTCTTATCTAATTGCTTGCTATGCTTGCATTCCTTGCTTAATTCTGGCTCTGTGACTCTGTTCTGGTTATTATGCTTGCCAGAAACTCAAGTGTATACATGTATGCTTGCTTATGGGCATCTTGTAATGCTCATGGACTGCTAAGTTGCTACTGGTCATGCTACAATTGATTCAATTGCTTGCTTGCTGACTCTGGTTGTTGCTATGGCTTATTTATATGTGTGTGCCATTCATATATGTATTCCTGATTGGATTACTTGAGTAATTATTTCTTGAGAAATGTCAGTGATGTGTGCTATTCATGTCTAGCTTGATCCAGTGGTACATCATGTATTTGATGTGCTTCTAGATACAATTATAAATCATTTATTTGATTATCTGTGAAGTAATTGTTGATGAATTGTTGCTGTGAAAGGCATATGGTTCATGAATTGGTGCTAGGTTGGCTCTGGCATGTACTTGCATGCTTTGTTAGGCCCTGATGATCATATGATCTTCAGTGCTTGGTAATTTTCTGCTGTCCTATGGCTTGTGGGGCACTCAAGCCTGTGCTGGTGCATGCTCTTGCTTACCCCAGCACCTGCTGTTGCTTGCAGTGATCATCTGGATCATTTGCAATGGTCGCAGTGCACTGTTTAATTATTCATTTCATTTATCTGGTTAGTTTAACTTGATTGATTAGATAAATGAGGTGAACTGCTGAGCAGTAATGATATCATGGATGGACTTGATGTAGCTAGAGGGATGCCAATCACTGATTGGGTACCCTAGCTCATGCTGAATCCTATTGGGTTATGATGCAGTGGCTTAGTGAGTGTTCTTATGGGTTTGAGGTAGCCCTGACAGCACTGTGATGCTGTCAAGGGTAGCTCCCCTCTCTGTGACTTGCTGTGCATGGACAAATGCTCTCTGGCTGATCATGTATGATTGCCAGAAGCTTTTTGATGTTGACAAAATTGGTAGAAGATTGTATTTCTACCATTCTGATGGTGTAGCTAGACAATTAGGTGCTTGGTGTCTTGAAATGGCTACATGGATTGAATCCATGCTGGATTTCTCTGGTTGTGTCACTGTGTTGACACAACCAGTGTTCCCTTGGTTAATTTTCCTTCTAGCCTTTGTTTGATTTACTGGCACCAATTGGTCTTGCAACCAAATGATGATGTATCCAGGGTTTCATACCCACTTTGCTTCTGTGATGCAAGTGTATGCTTATTTATGAGCAAGACTTGGTTTTGCTCAGGATAATTTGGTTTATACCTCACTCCAGCTCCTAGATGGTTTGTTGGTGTAGAGGATTGCTTCTGTGTTGAGTTTATGCTTGCCCTGCTCCTCCTTGCAAGCCTGTGATGCTTGATTTGGTTCTGTGGTGATTTTGGACAGGTTGAACAGCAGTGCTGTTCTTCCTGTTCTTGTGTTCTTGTTATCTGGTGACTTACCAAGCTGCTTGTCGATGGATTGCTGGTTCTGGCGGTGGAAAAGGTTTTATACCACCCTTGCTTGGTTCTCCTGGTCGACAACAAGGCCTGGCCACACACTTGGTGACTCACTACTGGTGTGTGTGTGTTGTGCTGCATGCACACTGCCTTGTGAGCAGGCTGGCTGTGTGTGTGTACTAAGTGCTTGGTACCAGGCTTGGTTCTTGGCTGAGAGTGGATCATCTCGGCAGAGTTGATCATATCTTCTCTGTTACCATTTTCTTTCTAACCTGCCAAGTGGCAATGCCACTTGGCATAACTAGTGCTTTTCTTTGTTGTGTGCAGGGAATCAATTAGGATGATCAAGTGAAGATCAAGTGAAGATCAAACTCAAGCCTTAGTGGAAATTAGCTTGTAGTTTTAGGATAGAATATGACATTGTACTTTTCTTTTCTTTTTCTATTTTGCCAATTCATGAAATGTGTTGTAATATTCCTTTATTTCAATTGTGAATATTGTAAAGACAATGTATTTTGTGTGTTATTCAATAAAGCTCAAGGTTTTCTCTAATGGGCTTTACTTATTATTTGAATTGTTCATATTATTTATTTCTGAATTATTTATAATTGTTTAATGAATTATCTCAAGTTTGAATTATGAGATATCTATTTGATGTTTGAATTTGAATTTCAAATTCAACTTAAGTTTTAATTCAATCATGCAACTTAAGTTGTGATGCAACTTCTCTCCTCTCTTCTCAAAACCCTAACTTAGTTGAATAAGAACAAGTTTGTCGCACTCTCGAAACCCTAACCCTGTAAGGTGTCGAGAGAGAAACTTGTCCCCCTTCGACGCAGTTTTGTTTTAAAAGCGCGAAATTTCCCCAGAATTTACGATGCAATGCACATCCCTTTCTAAAATCTACCCCTCGATCGTCTCTAAACCTGGGACATTACAGAGCGTCTCGTCGAGAAGAGCATCTGGACGCAAGCACGCATCCAGGGGAGCTAGGAATCGTCTCAATTTCATCATTTCCTTCCGCAGCAGATCGCCGGGAATGGCGAATTCCTCGCCGTCTCCGTCGACCATCGCCGGAGCTGACCACACCTTGAGCTTCGGGGTGAGCATACGCGTCTTTAGAACCTACTTTCGCTTTCTAGCATCATCTGTAGCGCCCGATTTGATTCTCGCCGGAGTAGCACCGCCGCAGAGCTCGTCGTCGGCGTAGCTCCGGTGATCCCCTCGCAAAACTGTCACCACCATCGTCTTCTGCGTGTCGAGGAGGTTCGGAAACCATCAGTAGTCCGTCCTAGGAGGCCCTGTAGCGTAGCGCCGCCGTGATTTGGTCGCCGGAGTTTAGCCGTCGGCAATGCCAACATGGCATGTGGGTCCCCCTGACGTCGTTGACTGGTCGTTGCCCGCGTGGCAACTGACCCAGTCAATGGACCCACTAGCCAGTGACTAGAGCTAGATCTGAATCGGTATGTCTAGTGTTTTTAGGTTATTTAAAAATCCAGTAAAATACTGAAACTTTGCCAAAATTTGTAAAATTCATTTTAGCACAGAAAAATATAAATAATATATCAAAATGCTAACAAAAACAAACTCTATTCAAATACAATATAAAATAAAAATGTGTGTCAAAATGAAAATTCAATTATTTTAAACCTAATTAATTATGCTTTTCCATTTACTCAAAACTCAATATGAATCCAATAATTGATTAAGTTTAAAAATTAACTTTTCTATATAGTCACTAAGTAAAATATTAGGATTAGCATTCTTTATCATGTTTTCATTAACTTAAATATTAGTGGTAATTCATAAACCCTAATTTGAAAATTGTTATTTTCTATTTTCTTAAATAATTACAAATTCTTGTGAAAACTAATAAAATGTCAAACCATTACTGACTTTGTTTCAAAGCAATGAGTAACCATACATATATTGCCAATTATCATTTTAAGAGTTGTACCATAATTTAGAAACCCTAGTTTTAATTTAAGTAAGACCTTAATCTCATTATTTTATGTGTTCATCCTACATTGTTTCAATTCTAAAACCCTAGTTATTTATCACATGTGATTATGTGAATTTCACTTTACATATAGAACCTTGATAAGTAACTAATGAATGCATGTTCATGATCTACTAAAATAAAACCAATTCACATGAGACCCTCACTACATGTCCCTATTTTTGATTAATATCTATATGATCCACTAGTGCCATTTAGGTGCAAACCCTAGCTTGCTACCCTCAAATTCGTATCATTGATCACCCTTTCTATACACCATACCCATGGAATCAACCTTAACCATCAAACCCCAATAGAAACATGGAGATCAATCCTAATACCAATCTTGTGTAGTAATTCATATCACATGCTCCTGTTCCACTCAACCCTACTTAGAAAGTAATAAACCACTTAGATTAGAAACCATTAGTAATTACTTAATGAAGAAAATGTGAAGCCATAGTAAACCTAACTCATAGCAACACCTTGACCATTATTGTTTGATATGATACCCATATCCAACCATAGTAATACACCTACTAATACTTGCTACATATAGACCAATTCTATTTAAGAACCCAACTAGTTCCTATTAAAGAACTAAATGACTTAAATAGTAAACCCTATAAGCCTTAGCTTCTATTATAATAGTTCTTATTCTTACTTAACCTGTTCTTCAAAAGTTATTCTTTTGAAATATAATATAGGTAATCACCAACCATGTCATGTAGCACTTAAAAACTGACAACTACTCTCTACTTGCTATACAACCACCATTCCTTTGTGTGTAAGATTGTTATGATGCATTATATCACTTGTCTATGTTATCATATCATCAACCCTAATAAGAACCTTGTTTGAGAACCATCCTAAAAGTGCAACACACCCTAAAGAAATCTTTACAACTCATCCATCCTAAAATCATCGAGGTTAGGTTACGCTCGGGACGATTGCATCTCATACTATGCATTATAGCATCTTTGCCAGTTCATTAAACATTGTCCTTACCGGACGATGATGGTATTTCAGCATTTGGAGTTCTCACGTATCGAAGCTTTTGCCTGCATAATCTTGCAGTCAAGAAAGGCAAGTTCATCGCTTGCTCATGTAATTTGATTATTTTTATCAAATTATATGCAAAGTACTATACTTATCACTCTTGCATTGAAAAGCAAATATCATTTTACAATTATGAATATGACTATGTGGTGGGCAATGGAACCATGGTATGTGTTGATTGGTGGAGGTTCCATTGCACGGGTACTATTCATCTAGGACTAAGTACCAATGCCGTCCAGTGATTCTAGCGCCGTACATATCACGTTAACCATAAGATTGTTATCACCAGAATTTGACCGGATCAGAGGTGGGCCGTGATCAAGATGGGCTTGAAGAATATATATAGAAGAAATACGTGAATCGGCCTTACATGCAAAGTTTGGGCTAGTTTGCCCGTGTATCTGTACCATAGTAGGATACGTGTCGGTTAGGAGTTAGAGTTTTACCCGTGCACGGTTAGGTGCACGCCTGAATTAGAAAGTCCCCGGACTATAAATATGTATCTAGGGTTTATGAAATAAACAACAACCAACGTTCAACACAATCAATCTCGGCGCATCGCCAACTCCTTCGTCTCGAGGGTTTTTTTCCTGGTAAGCACCATGCTGCCTAGATCGCATCTTGCGATCTAGGCAGCATAAGCTTATTTACGTTGTTCATGCGTTGCTCGTACTGAAGCCTTTTTGATGGCGAGCAACGTAGTTATCTTAGATGTGTTAGGGTTAGCATTGTTCTTCGTATCATATGCTGTTGTAGTGCAACCCTTATACATCTAGCCGCCCTTACACCTATTTTAGGTGTAGGGGCGGCACCCCGCTTGATCATTGTTTAGTAGATCCGATCCGTTACGGTTGCTCCTTGTTCTTCAAGGATTAGTTTAATATCCGCAATAGTTAGGCCTTACAAAGGGTTGGAGGATCCGGCGGCGTGTAGGGTGTAGTCTGCTAGCCCTAGACAGGATGTCCGGGGATCAACCTCGTGTTGGTTTTTAGGCCCTGTCTAGGATCGGCTTACATTCACCGTACGCGAGCGCGAGGCCCAATCGTGAGTAGGATGATCCGATTATGCGGTGAAAACCCTAAATCGTTGTAGATCGCTTTAGCTTTATCTTGATCAAGCAGGACCACCATATATTCGTACACCTCGTATGAATCATGGGTGGATCGGCTCTTTGAGCCGATTCACGAGACAACCTCGAGAGCCGATCGAGGCTCGTATTTAACGTTTACGTGTATGCCATGCAGGAAACTAAGCGAGGCATCATCCAACACCTTCCTGACCAGGTATAGGTCAGGTGGCACGCCCTTGCGACAGCATCGGACGTGTGACCAGAAGGCTTTGCGGGCCGTCGCTCTGAGGGACTGGGGCCAGCCGCAACCCTAGTTGTTCCCGGCTCTACGGTGTTGCCAGTCGCTGCCCGCCGGTGGGTTTCTGACCGCAACACATTCTGGCACGCCCGGTGGGACAATCTTCGACATCCACCGCATCGCCATCTACATCCGAGATGGCGGAAAGCACTCCGGTCAAGTACGAGGATCTGCCTGACGAGCTCAAGAAGAAGCATGACGAGATCAAGGCAGTCCTCGAAGCCGACCTCATCGGCTTTTTCCACAGAAGCCGCTCCCACGGCGTCAGGTGGAAGGGGTTCTCACCTGAAGGCGCGCTCGATGGAGTGGACCTGTCCGCCCCGTCAGAAGAACGCACCAGGTCGCTGCGTCAGGAGATCAACTTCATGGTGGCTCATTCGCTGCACCGCCACTCTGAGAGCCTGGTGAACACTTTGGAGCGTGTCGCTCTGCGCGTGATCCAGGAAATCACGAGCCATCAGTATTCTCCGCCGGGACCGGCTCTGGGGACTTACAAAGGAGAGATGCCACTCCACTCCCGTCCACCGCTGCCGTTCGCGTTGGCAGCACCAGAAGTGCCGAACTCATCGGCATACGTCGTCTACAAGATTGGTGGTGACCCTAGCGACTACCAATTCCTGCCTGAGGCGCCCAAGGAGATCCCGCACGGATACACGTGCGCATACGTGCCAGACTGCAGTACTGGGCACTCTCGAACCAGGCTGCAACAGCAGGGGCCTCTGGAACAGCAGGAGGAACGTCGGGAGCAGATCTTGAGAAGCAAACGTGGTTAGCTAAGTACGCCACTCCGACAAACCTCCAGAGCTCAGCTCCTGCAGTTGGCTCAGAACCGGAAAAGCAAGCATGGCTGGCTAAGTATGCCACCCCGGCGAATCTTCAGGGTTCGACACCTTCAGCCATCACCGCGGATCAGATTTGTACAATTCTGAAAGATCAGTTCGGCATGATGCCGAAAAGGAAGACGTTCGGCTATACCAAGCCGTACCCCAACAAGTACGAATTGATCCCGCTACCACCCAAATATCGGCTCCCGGACTTCACAAAGTTTAGTGGATCAGATGGTTCCAGCTCCATCGAGCATGTGAGCCGATATTTGGCACAGCTGGGCACGATCTCAGCGTCGGACGAGCTACGTGTGAGGTTCTTCGCACGGTCCCTCACGGGATCGGCTTTCGGGTGGTACACATCGCTGCCACCGAACTCAATCCGGACTTGGAAGCAGTTGGAGGAGCAATTCCATGAGCAGTATCACTCAGAGGCTTCCGAGGCTGGCATTGCCGATCTAGCACAAGTACGACAGAAGCGCGGGGAAATAGTGTCGGAATACATCCAGCGCTTCAGGACCATTAGGAACCGATGCTATTCGGTTCACGTAAGCGAAAAAGAAGCAGTCGAGTTGGCGGTGGTGGGTCTCTCATCATCGATCAAGGACATGGCCTCCCAAGCAGACTACCCTTCATTGGCGCACATGGTGCGAAGGCTGTCGGCATATGAACAGCGCCACCCAGATGTTTACCAGGACAAATTCAAGCGTGCGGTGGTCCTGGTTGAGGCAGACGAGGATGAAGGTGCTGCGGGAGATCGAGAGGTAGCAGTGGCTGAATGGACTCGGGCGGCAGGCCCCGTGTCCTGCAAGTGGGTGAAGCCACAAGGCCCTCCAAAAGGGTTCGACTTCGACGTGACCAAAACTGAGCAGATTTTCGATCTCTTACTCACGGAGAAGCATATAAAGGTACCCGAAGGCCACAAGATCCCTACGGTGCAGGAGCTTAATGGAAAGCCATACTGCAAGTGGCATAACACGTTCACCCACACCACTAATGACTGCAGGGTGTGGCGTCGGCGAGATCCAAATGGCGATAGAAAAAGGACGGCTAATTTTCAACCGAGTACGCCATGAATGTCGACACACACCCCTTCCCCGCCGTTAACATGGTGGAGTGTACTTACCATGGAGGGTGCCAGCCAGATTTCTCGTGCAATATCAACATGGTGGGACCCGGGCACCACTGCGGTAAGGACGGAGATGAGGGCAGCTGCTCTCATAGCAAAGACACGAGAGGAAGCCGCTCCACGCGATCGGCTCCGCCACGACGGCAAGCGCTACGTCACGGAGGGAGAAGTGAAGAACATAAGATATCAGCGACCTCTCTCTGATCACCTCCTCAACAAGTATGTGAGTCAGTATGACCAACGCCGACGATACAACGACGATGATGAAAAGGATCGTCTGGCTAGGGACGAAAGGAGAAGTCGTCGGCATGATCACGACGAGGAGCGATACGAGCGCCACGCCAAGGAAAGGTCGAGGGAGCAAGACGACGTGGATAGGCACTGGGACTGCCCCTTCTTCAGACACTGCTGGGATTCAGGAATGAGCCGATTGCCTACAATCGGCAACTGCCCAGAATGCAAACAAAGGAAGAAGGATGCAGCTAACGTGTCTGTGTTCAAACGTCTAGGGCCTCTCCCGCCCCGGAACAAGCATGCTGAGTCCGCTCGGGTGGAAGATCTCGAGGAACTAGAGGACGATGATGCAGGAGACAAGTATCATCGGCCAAGGTGGTGCCCTGATGGGCTCAGCCGTTCCCAGAAGCGAAGGGTTCAGCGTCTACGTGGGTTGGAAGAAGCTGAAAGGTTATACCTGCACACGTTGAGGAAGGCACGGCCTGATCCGGCCGCCAAAATTCAGCGAACCCTCGGACGAAGAAGGTCGGCCACAAAGGAAAGAGTGGCGCCCCGGACAAAAGAAAGCCGATGATGAGACATCGGCTGGCACAAACATGGTCTTCATCCTTCCAACGGAGTTTAGCGCTCCGAGATTATACGAAGCACCCGTGGCACAATCGGACTACGGCCCACGGCCGGTCATCTTTGAGAAGCCACGAGAAAGAAGTTACAGGCATCTGAAGGCCCTGTACTTGCGAGGATACATCAATGGGCAGCCTGTTAACAAGATGTTGGTGGACACCGGAGCGGCAGTTAACATTATGCCATACTCCATGCTACGTCGGTTGGGACACTCCAGCTCGGATTTGATCAAGACCAATGTAACACTGAGCGATTTCAACGGCCAAGCATCTGACGCACAAGGTGTTCTGAATGTGGATCTGACCGTAGGAAGGAAAACTGTCCCTACGACGTTCTTTATTGTCGACAGCAAAAGCTCCTATGCTGTCCTACTAGGGAGAGATTGGATCCACGCCAACTGCTGCATTCCATCCACAATGCACCAATGCCTAATACAGTGGGATGGAGATGAAGTAGAAGTCGTCCACGCAGATGATTCAGCCGAGATTTCGATGGCTGGCATGAACGTTTGGGAGACATCAGGCCAAGAGCCACTCTCAGGCATCAATTTGGACGACTGCGAGCGCATCGATATGACAAAGAACGGGGTTAGGCTGGTTTTATCCACCGGCCTGACCGTGTAACAAAAGCAAACATCGATGGACGAACGTGGCGATGCCGATCCAGGTGATCGGCCCCAAGGATTTATGGAGGAACATTACAAAACCTTCATCGAGCAAGCAACGTGGAGGCCGATTCCAGCAATCGGCCAAAATTATCCTCACCATCCATTCTGCCTGGGTTCAGCAGTTAATCCAATAGGGAATACCTGAAGAGCCGATACCGTCAGATCCCTTGAAAGAATCGGCTCGGGGGGCACCTAATCGGATGAACATGGGCAGTAAAACCTTGGCTACTCACAGAAGCCGATTTCAGCAGTTACCTAGCAGAATCGGCTCGGGGGGCACATAGTCAGATGAGCATGTGCGATACATGTGCAGAAAGATATTGGGGGCCGATAGAAAAATCGGCCCGTAAAAAAAAATCGGTGTGTGATCATCTGCAGCTTTGGAGGGGTGATCGGCTCTGGCTGGCTCTGCCTGATAGTTCTCTCGTCTCTGTTTCGCCTTGACGGAGACTCGGGGGGCAGCTGGCCTGGTGGGTGCTCTGTTTTTGAAAGCCGATTGGGTGGCCATCGGCTAGTCCTGCGTCGCGATTTTCGTCAAGGGTGGTGATCCGGCGGAACTCAAATTCATTGTTCGAAAGGATGAAGGATAGTTCATGAAGGCTTGATGCGCTGACATCGGCTTATTGAGTTTTGACCAAGATTGCAGTCACCCCGTGGTCGAAGAGATGTAGGGCGGATTATGAGAGACCGATGCGTTGCCATCGGCTCATTGAGAATCGGTTTAAAAGAAATCGGCAAAATCAAATTGGGGGAACTTCTTCATTAATGAACAGGATTTCTTACAAAGGAAGAGCCGATTGCTCAAAGAAGGAAGAACAAAAGAAGGGCCTATTGACCAATCTACTACTGCTAGGCCTACACTAGTAGATCCTAATCTACGGGCCATCGCTGCCCTCGTCGTCATCCTCGGAACTCTCATCGGCACTGCTGCCGATGGGCTCCTCGTCGCTACTCCCGTAGCCCTCTACGGGAGCTTCATCCTCGTCTTCATCGTCGCTGCTTTCATCGTCCCACCACATGCGGAGGCGTTTTGCCGGCGGGTAGCCCTCGAGGGAGTCGTCGTCGTCGTCGTCTTCCTCTTCCTCTTCTTCAGAGGTGGGGCAGCCGTCCCAGGGGAACCGGTCGTCCTCGCTTTCCGACTCCAGTTCCCCGTCGGCGAGGAACTGAAGATCTTCATCCCCGCTGGTCAAGGACTGGTCGTCTTCGGACCAGATGGAGGAGGCGTGGTCTTCCTGGTCCCATTCTTCTGGGGCGCGGATGTCCTCCGGCGTCTCGCGGGAGGAGGAAGACCCGTAGGAAAGATCGGAGGAGGAGGAGGAAGAAGACATGGTGGCACAGGAGGGTTTTTGGGTGCTAATGCGGGGAGGATGAAGGAGGAGCAAGCTGTTTAGGACGGTTAAATAAAAGGGATATGAGGGAGATTCAATGCCACAGCAGTTTCCGAGGAGATGGTGCCCAACGAGAAAAATTTCGCGAGGCCACGTGGAGAAGTGGAAAGGGCAAGGCATCATGATGAAGGATTCTGTGGCGGGTTCTGCTCTGCCATGACATGACCCGACGAAAGAAAGCGTAATGATTTTGGAAATGTCATTTCCAAAACCAGGGGGGCATGTGTTATCACCAGAATTTGACCGGATCAGAGGTGGGCCGTGATCAAGATGGGCTTGAAGAATATATATAGAAGAAATACGTGAATCGGCCTTACATACAAAGTTTGGGCTAGTTTGCCCGTGTATCTGTACCATAGTAGGATACGTGTCGGTTAGGAGTTAGAGTTTTACCCGTGCACGGTTAGGTGCACGCCTGAATTAGAAAGTCCCCCGGACTATAAATATGTATCTAGGGTTTATGAAATAAACAACAACCAACGTTCAACACAATCAATCTCGGCGCATCGCCAACTCCTTCGTCTCGAGGGTTTTTTTCCTGGTAAGCACCATGCTGCCTAGATCGCATCTTGCGATCTAGGCAGCATAAGCTTATTTACGTTGTTCATGCGTTGCTCGTATCGAAGCCTTTTTGATGGCGAGCAACGTAGTTATCTTAGATGTGTTAGGGTTAGCATTGTTCTTCGTATCATATGCTGTCGTAGTGCAACCCTTATACATCTAGCCGCCCTTACACCTATTTTAGGTGTAGGGGCGGCACCCCACTTGATCATTGTTTAGTAGATCCGATCCGTTACGGTTGCTCCTTGTTCTTCAAGGATTAGTTTAATATCCGCAATAGTTAGGCCTTACAAAGGGTTGGAGGATCCAGCGGCGTGTAGGGTGTAGTCTGCTAGCCCTAGACAGGATGTTCCGGGATCAACCTCGTGTTGGTTTTTAGGCCCTGTCTAGGATCGGCTTACGTTCACCGTACGCGAGCGCGAGGCCCAATCGTGAGTAGGATGATCCGATTATGCGGTGAAAACCCTAAATCGTCGTAGATCGCTTTAGCTTTATCTTGATCAAGCAGGACCACCATATATTCGTACACCTCGTATGAATCATCGGTGGATCGGCTCTTTGAGCCGATTCACAGGACAACCTGAGAGCCGATCGAGGCTCGTATTTAACGTTTACGTGTATGCCATGCAGGAAACTAAGCGAGGCATCATCCAACACCTTCCTGACCAGGTATAGGTCAGGTGGCACGCCCTTGCGACAGCATCGGACGTGTGACCAGAAGGCTTTGCGGGCCGTCGCTCTGAGGGACTGGGGCCAGCCGCAGCCCTAGTTGTTCCCGGCTCTACGGTGTTGCCAGTCGCTGCCCGCCGGTGGGTTTCTGACCGCAACAAAGATCTATAATGGCTCTGGGGAAGTCAGCTATATCTTTTCCCTCATGCACGCCAACGGACTTGATAGAGCCTGGCGGGGTGTTGGGAGAACACTGCCGTAGGTTGGGATGGCCTTTTAAATCCCCATCCGTGTGGATGACTGGCTCTACCGTCTATGAGGGATTGTCCATAGTACACCGTGGGTAAAGCCGTATTATCGGGAGATGTCTACCGGGGGTGTACGGATGGACAAAAGGGTGGGTTTGCAGGGTCGCGGAGAAGGCAGTGATTGGCTTGGATCTTACACCTAGCCCCACACCAAGGAAGTGTGGACGAGAAACGTCTCGGTAAGGTATCAAGGATAAGTTCTCCCTTATGGGAAAAGTAACGCACCTCTGCAGAGGGTATCAAAATTGTGGCTGTCACTCCCTGTTCCGGGAAGGGAACTGCGAATGCGGCAGGAAAGGAACTCCATGAAGTTCTAGTCAACCTGTGAAGACTGACGGGCATAGTTTTCAGAATAAAATAAACCTTTTGAAGAAATGTTTATGAAAACTTGCATTCTCCTATGACTTTCTGGTCTGTGGCTGTAGCTAGTGCATGATACACCTATTTCCTAATATGAACTTGCTGAGTACGCTCGTACTCATCCCACTCTTAAATCCCCTGCTTAGCTATGGAGGCACCGGAGGACAAACTACCGGGGAACTCGAAGACAAAGGAGTCAACTGCAACAAGATGAAGAATCCAAGCAAAGAAGTCAATGAAGTCAACTGCTGCAGCAACTAAAGTGGAAACTTAGACTAGTAATAGAAGGGAGCCTTTCCCTAATTCTAGCACCTAAGTATCTAGATTTCTATAGCAAGCCTAGTAGCTTTGAAGCTTAAGTTAGCAATAAGTTAGATTACGAGTCGCTCTTCTAGAACTTTATTTGAAGTTTTACCTCACTGTAAAGTAGGAGGCTGTGTTGATCTTATGTAAACAGTTCGTGTGTACTTCTATAGACATGCCTTGGACTCGCATATGTTTCTGTTGTACCACTCTGAGGGATGTAATATGAGTGGAACGGTGTTTCACTTGTGTTATGTCAACGACTTGTGTACTACACCATGCAGTGGTACGCTGGGTCATCACAAAACAATAGCAAAAGTGTTCGGGAAAGTAGATACGTTTTGGACGTATTAACTCCCCCCAAGCTTAGCTTATTGCTTGTCCTCAAGCAATTCAGTTGACAACTGAGTGCGATAAAAGAACTTTCACGAAAACATTTGTTCATATGATGTAAATATTCTCATTATATGTACGAATACTTAAGCAATTCATAATAAGATAAATTCAAATAAAGTCATCTAATAGTTGTGTCAATCATGAAAAAGATACCAACAAACTAATAATAAGCATCATGAAACATATCTATAAGCAGGATTGCAATGCTCATAAAAAGATATGATAAAGTGGTATCTCGCTTTCCCTTATTTGTATAGCAAAACATAAATGCCCAGGCACCTCTGAAGTTCATGGAGAGACTAGAAGTAAAGATTATCAAAGATAAAGGCATCAAAATTATACCACAGTTAACCATATTCTGGGACAAACATATTACACTAAGAATGACAATTATGCTCTCAAGAAGGTGCTCAAAGAAAGGATGGTGACTCAACATAAAAGTAAAAGATTGACCCTTCGCAGAGGGAAGCAGGGATTAACATGTGCTAGAGCTTTTCATTTTTAAAACAGAAGTAAAATTGTTTTGAGAGGTGTTTGTTGTTGTCAACGATTGGTAGTGGGCACTCTAACTACCTTGTCAACTAGACTTTCAAGAGCGACTCCCATGAAGGACGTTATCTCTACCAGCAAGGTAGATCATCCCTCTTCTCTTTTGTTTACACATGTATTTTAGTTTCATTATGGATGACACTCCCCCCAACCTTTGCTTACACAAGCCATGGCTAACCGAATCCTCGGGTGCCTTCCAACGTTCTCATACCATGGAGGAGTGTCTATTTGCAAATTAAGTTGCTTACTGATAAATCAGGGCAAAACATGTGAAGAGAATTATTTATGAAAGTTGTAATTAATTGGGGCTGGGCACCCCGTTGCCAGCTCTTTTTGCAAAATTATTGGATAAGCGGATGTATATGCCGCTAGTCCATTGGTGAAAGTCTGACTGACAAGATTGAAAGATAAAACACCACATACTTCCTCATGAGCTATAAAACATTGACACAAATTGAGAAATACTTTGAAGGTTTTAAAGGTAGGACATGAAAATTTACTTGGAATGTTTTGAAATGACATGATTAGGTATTTATGGTGGACACTTTGGAATAACTTGGTTTTCAGGGATTTGGAAGCACGAGCAGCATTCCCGCTCAGTACAATTGAAGGCTAGCAATAGACTAGGAAGCGACAATCAAGACAGCAATAACTGTCATAATCATGCTTGCGACAGAATAAAATTAACGGAGGCATAAAAGTGATACAAGAACTCTGAAGCAAATTAAGTAAATCATCGAGGCTTAATTGACTTTTTGTTTTTTCAGTCATATGCATGCGTGAGCATGTGCCAAGTCAATCCAAATGAATTATTAAGAGGAGGATACCACAATGTCCTACCTATCTATGAATAAAACAATGCAAGCCGATATTTATGACATGCTACTCATATTAATAAATTGGAGCTAAACATGAGAGATAATGAACTACTAGACTTCCATTAAATGACATATACCTCACATGAACCAACTAAGCATGCTCACATGGATGAGTATATGTACAAAAATGAAAACAAATAGAGTTCATACCAGCCTCTCACCACAGTTGAGTTGTCGTAGATCGTCATTATTGCCTTTCACTTGTGTAGCTTGAATAATATGAAATGAAAACCAAGCTCCAACCACTGGAGACCGCTGAACTACATAATAAACTTTACAAAACCGAAGAAGAACAACAAATATTTTTGGCGTTTTTGATATTAGAGTCACCGAACGAAAGTAAAATCTTTTTGGATTTTCTCATAGCAAACCAACGATAGTAAATAAAGCGAAATAGGAACAAGAAACCAAATAAACAAATGATAAAGAGAAACAAAAGAAATATTTTTGGTCTGTTTGTGTTTTAGAAAAGAAACAAAGCAAAAACAAGAGAATGAAAACTAAAAGAATCACAGAAAAGCAAAGTGGCAGAAATCTGCCAAAACTTGACAGTAGTACAGTAATTATTTTTTTCGAAAATCTTCTGCTGTTCAACTCGAAAAGTGCTCAACTAATGAAAGTTAGATAATAACCTGGGGAGCATGCACAAAAATTGTCAGCTCAAAATAACGTTCTGGCTACGCATAGGAATTTTTTCAGTATCAGTCCAGAATCTGTTTTTTAGACAGAACTTCCCCAAATATCATCTTCCTCATATTAGAGGCAACCATCGGCACACAAATGAAATAAAAAGTAAAAGTAAAGGTTACTACAGTAGTAACAACCTTCAAAAACTAAATATAAAAGCCTACTGAAATAAAAATAACCGAAAGAGAAACAACCAAAAGAGGTGAAACAAGTATATACAAATGACCGGCAATTGTAATATGTAATGAATGAGTGATGCCGGCGTACCTCCCCCCAAGCTTAGTTTTTTGGCCTAAGTGGAGATCAGCCCCAGCGAGGGTCAGGGTTCCACGCCGGTGGATCATACATGGCATGGTCGTAATAAGATCCCTGTGCAGAAAAAGAAGATGAAGGTTCCACATGCCCGGAATACTGATGTGAAGAACTTGCTGCGTCGGATGACAAGTCGAGGGGATCCTCGGCCTCCTCCATGCCGTCCCCTGTGTGATGGCTGCACCTCTCTATGTATGCATCAAGTTCATCCTCTGTGACTGACCAACCGTTCCTGGAATCAAGGTTAAACAAAGCAGGTGCATGCAATCCAACTAGCCTTTCAGATTTAATTACTCTCCACTTTTTCTTGAAAAAGGTTATCTCATAGGACAGGTTATTAAAGTTGGACCGGTTTGAAACAAAGTCATGTTTTATCATGGAAACAATATCAAGTTTCTCTACAGAGAGCTCAACATCAAGAGGGTGAGGTTCCACACCATGCATAGCTAGCAAACGAGAGGCAATGAGACCTCCACAAATTCCTCCTTTATCACGGTTAGTAGCAAGCCTAAATGCTATCAAAGCACCCAAATTATAAGTTCTATCACGTTGCAATGCAGCAGCTAAGAAAACGAAGTCATGGATGGATAACATATTTGCATTCTTTCTAGCAAGAACGCACTTGGTGATAAAGTAAGCAAAATAGCGAATAGATGGGAGTTGAATACTACGAATTTTACCACTCTCATCCGAGAAGCTTCTCCCTTGACAGATCATTTCGTATAGTTTCAAGAGCTGCTGTGGCAGCCCTCTAATCCTCTCACGTGATCCCCACTGTGGCACTTTGATAGCTGCACAAAAATCATCAAAGGGCAAATTGATAGTTTTATTGTAGATTTTATATTGGACCATGGGGTTAGGTTGGGACCAATGGTATTCAAAATCCTGCACCACTGACATGGTTAGTTTTGCATATTGGTAAGGTTCACCAACAACAAAATGTTCTAACCCTGCATTAGAAATTAGATTTTGAACATTCTGAAAAATTCCTGCACTCTTCATGAAATCGGTGCATGGGTAGTAGGAGGGGAATACTCCCTCTTCACGGTGGACTCTCATAACTTCATGCACCTCCAATTCATGTTGATTGAGTTGATGTCTATTCCACTCCATTTTCTGAAATTTTTGAACAAACATTATAAAAGTTGATCTTGAGACATATAAATGAGGGAGACTACTATAGGAACTTGATAGAGTACTAAACATGCATCAAGACTAATTTTTACAACTTGAATCAAGCATGCAAACTCACTTAACATGTCACCTACAGCAGCAAATTACTCAAAATATAATCAACTATACAAAATTATATTTGGATAATCGGAGGAGTCACATACCGGAGAACAAATGCTCCAAATCTCAGCAGCAAAGATGGGCTGAGCAAGGAGATCGAAAATTTCGAGCAAGAACAGCAAGAAACTCGGGTTTGAACAATGGTGTCGTGTTTTCCCATGGAAGAGAGTGGAGTGGTAGGTGGATGAGTGAGTGGAGGGCCAGGTGGGGCCCTCACCATAGGGCGGCCCCCCCCCTTGCTGGCCGCGCCAGCACATGGGGTGCAGCCCTGGGGTGCCCCACTGGTCAGCCCCAGGCACTCCCAGGTTGCATTTTAAAAAATAGGACTAGTGGTATAATTTTTATAAATTTTTGAAAACTTCGAAAAATGCACATTTCTGGGTGTTAAAATAACTGTTTCAGGGCAGAAAAAGATTTCCAAAATTTCAAACAACTAAAGCATCTTGCAAAACAAGTAGTACTACAGCAAGTAAAACAAGTGGAGAAAGAAAGAAATGTTGTTTAGCTCTTCTATGCATTTAAAATGTACTTGTTAACAAGGTTGATCAAGTCTTGCCACCAAATCAATTTTACATGACATAAGAAGAAATAAACCTCAAATCAATCATGTTACCTTATATTGTATTGATATGGATCCAATCATAATATTTTGATATCCTTCTTTAGGCTCATATATAGGACAATCAATAACTCCCACTTTGATAGACCTCAAATTAGAAATTGTATTAACTCCATATACTTTGTCAATCTTCTTGGGAAAATAAACAGTATGCTCCTTGTCATCAACATTGAAAGTAACTTTTCCTTTATTGCAATCAATAACAGCCCCTGCAGTGTTAAGAAAAGGTCTTCCAAGAATAATAGACATATTATCATCTTCAGGCATTTCCAACACAACAAAATCAGTTAATATTAAGCAATTATTAGCAACTTGAACAGGAACAACGTCACATATACCAACAGGAACAGCAGTAGATTTATCGGCCATTTGCAAAGATATATCAGTTGGTATCAACTTATCTAAATAAAGTCTCTTGTAAAGAGAAAAAGGCATAACACTAACTCCTGCTCCCAAATCACATAGAGCAGTTCTAACATAATTATTCTTGATGGAACAAGGGATAGTCGGTATACCTGGGTCTCCCAGCTTCTTTGGAACCTTGCCATTGAAAGAGTAATTAGCAAGCATAGTGGAAATCTCCTCATTAGGAATTTTCCTTTTGTTAGAGACAATATCTTTCATATACTTTGAATAAGGAGGCAATTTAATAGCATCAGTCAAAGGGATTTGCAAAAACAAAGGTTTCATCCAATCACAAAATCTATTATAGTGTTCTTCCTCCTTTGATTTTAGTTTCTTAACAGGAAAAGGCATTTGCTTTTGAACCCAAGGTTCTCTTTCATTACCATGTTTCTTAGCAATAAAATCTTCTTTAGTGTACTTTTTATTTTTAACATGCTTTTCAGGTTCATTTTCAATCTCTTCTTTATCAGAAACATCATGCTTATCATTATCTTTATCATGTTCATTACCACTTTCAGTTTCAGCATCAGAAATAGAAATACTATTAGGATCATTAACAGGTTCAGAAGATTCTACAACAATTTTATGTTTCTTCTTCTTTTTCTTAGAAGGGGCACTAGTTTCTTTAGTTCGTTGAGAATCTTGTTCAACTCTTTTGGGATGCCCCTCAGGATATAGAGGATCCTGAGAAACACCTCCTCTAGTTGTTACTTCATAAGCATGTTTTTCTTTATGAGTATTTTTTAACAAGTCATTTTGCACTTTAGTGAGTTGATCAATTTGAGTTTGAACCATATGAAAATGTTTAACAAGCATCTTAACATCATTGGAGGTTCTCTCCACAATATCATGCAATTTACTAATAGCTTGAGAATTTTCCATTAGATGATTCTCTACTCTCATATTAAAGTTATCTTGCTTAACAACATAATTATCAAATTCATCTAAACATTGATCAGGAGGTTTTGAATAAGGAATGTCTCCTCTATCAAAGCGTTGAAGAGAATGTACCTCAATTGTGGATGAAGGGGGAGTTATCTTACATAAATCTTCTATGGGAGGTAAATTCTTCACATCTTCAAATTTAGCAACAAAATAAGTACGCTTCTTAATATCATTAGAAAACAAGCTACTCAAAGTAGAAAGCTCATTCATGTGCTCTACAACACTTTCTTTTTTAGTACCACAAAAAGGTGTTCTCTCAACAATAGATATATGAGATAAATCAAGAGAAAAATCATAATCCTTATCCTTAATGTTTATAGGAGATGTGGCAAATTTAGGATCAGGAGACAGTTTATATCTAACAGCATGTTGTGCAAGAAGCTTTTTAATGTTACTTACACCAGTAGTAGCATTATATTTATCAATAAAATCATCATCAATTTCCACATAATCTTCATCAGGATCATCACTAGAGTGTTCAACAGACTCAGGTGAATTAACAGGTGTAACAGTATTTTCATTAGAAATTTCAGTATTTTCAATTTGTCTAGACCTAGTAATTGTAGCATCTAGAAATGGACCTAATGAACCATTATCATCAAGCACAGTAGAAGCATCATCATCAGAGGAATTTTCAGATTCAGCAGAAGTACCAACACGTGAAGCTTGTGGTGGTGAAACAAGTTGACTTATCACAGATGGTGAATCAAGAGCAGCAGAGGTACTCAGAGTTGTACCTTTTCTTGTAGTGGATGGTAATATGGCGACTTTAGCACCGCAAGTTTTACCCATGATGGAGGATTTGCAGCGAACAATATCAATTCAGGTGAACTTGCAAATAAAGCTATGCTCCCCGACAATGGCGCCAGAAATTAGTCTTGATGACCCACAAGTATAGGGGATCGCAACAGTCTTCGAGGGAAGTAAAACCCAATTATTGATTCGGCACAAGGGGAGCCAAAGAATATTTGTAAGCCTTAACAGCGGAGTTGTCAATTCAGTTGCACCTGGAAACAGACTTGCTCGCAATAGTTTATTGGTAGCAACAGTTTTATAGCAGTAGCAGTAGTGAAATAAGGGCAACAATAGTGATTATAGTAAACAGCAGGATTAAAATACTGTAGGCATAGGGATGGATAAACGGGTGCTGCATGGATAAGATAACTCATGTAATAATCAAGACTAGGCATTTGCAAATAATAATAAAACAGTATCCAAGTACTAAACAACCATAGGCATGTGTTCCGTATATAGTCGTACGTGCTCGCAATGAGAAACTTGCACAACGTCTTTTGTCCTACCAGCCGGTGGCAGCCGGGCATCTAGGGAAACTACTGGTAATTAAGGTACTCCTTTTAATAGAGTACCGGAGCAAAGGATTAACACTCCGTGAACACATGTGATCCTCATATCACAGCCTTCCCCTCTGTTGTCCCAATTTCTGTCACTTTGGGGCCTCGGGTTCCGGACAGCAATATGTGTATACAACTTGCAGGTAAGATCATAAAACAATGAATATCATCATGAATCAATAACATGTTCAGATCTGAAATCATGGCACTCGGGCCCTAGTGACAAGCATTAAGCAAAACAAGTTGCAACAATATCATAAAAGTACCAACAACGGATACTAGGCACTATGCCCTAACAATCTTATGGATATTACATGAACAATCTCATCAATCCCTACCATCCCCTTCAGCCTACAATGAGGGATTTACTCACACATGGATGGGGGAAGCATGGATGGTCGATGGAGAGGCGTCGGTGGTGATGATGGCGATGATCTCCTCCAATTCCCCGTGCCGGCAGGGTGCCAGAACGGAGTTTCTGATCCCGAGATTGGGTTTCGCGATGACGGTGGAGTTCTGGATGTCTTCTGGAAAATTGGTCGAACCCCCCGTGCGTTATTAGGTCAAGGACTTTAAGTAGTCCAGAGGGGAGCGTCGGGGGCTGGCCGAGGCGGCCTCACCATATGGCGGCGCGACCATGGGCCCATCGCGCCGCCACGTGGTGTGCGCACCTCGTTGCCCCCCTCCGTCACATCTTCTGGCTCCGTGGGTCTTCTGTAAAAATAGGCCCATTGCAATTATTTCCGGGGATTTTCCCGAAAGTTGATTTTCTGCACAAAAATAAGACACCAGGGCAATTCTGCTGAAAACAGCGTTAGTCCGTGTTAGTTGTATCCAAAATACACAAATTAGAGGCAAAACAATAGCAAAAGTGTTCGGGAATGTAGATACGTTTTGGACGTATCACGCACTTCGTGGATAATTTTCTCAAGCAGGCACGCGAGGTCGACGAGTCACTGGAAAAGGTCAAGCAACTCCGGAAGCATTGGGAGGCTAAAGTGAGCGAGGCTCAACAGGAGGCCGATAGGATCAGGCGAGAAGCTGTAGCTCCCTGCAAGATCACCTTCGCAAGCCCCACCGAGCAACAACCATTCACAACTCCAAAGGATAACATGAAAAAGGCTGCGGAGATCTTGAAAAAGATGGACGAGGAGATTGATATCAACTACGTCCGTACGCTCGTTGCCTCAGCAATGTAGCAGCAGAGCAAGGCAGATACTTCGCGCAGGTTGGAATCCAACTCGGATCACTGTATTTCCACCGCACAGAAGGATGCCTACGACAATCGCCATCACGATGACGAATCGCGCACCGGATCCACGTAGCGCAGAAGGAAAACCAGAGAACACCCAAATCCGATCCCCATACCGTCAAAGACACCTCCGTCAGATCCGAAGAAGCGAAAGGATGCAATGTACGGTGGTAGGAACAAGTACCGGAACCCGTCACCTCCGCCTAACGGGTACCCGCGTCCTCCACCCCCTCGACGCCGTAGTCCAGTCGAAAACACTAGGCCTCATGGGGCTGGTGGAATCAATATCCGCGACAACGTGCCGCCTCCGAGGAACGGTAGCAGGGAGCGTACGTCGGAACCCCGCCGAAGCCGGAACAACGATCGTGAGCCTGAGCCCAGAAGGAACCGGAACAATGATCGTAAGCCCGAGCCTAGGAGGAATCGGAACGAAGAACGCGATCCGGAGCCCCGCCGAAGCCGGAATGATGGAGGCGACTATCACCAAGGTGAAGGTACCACCGAAGCCGGATTGAGCCGCGGGAAGAACGCCGGGAATCCGAGGGCGGAAGCAAAAAATCTTACAGGCCCCCTCGCAGGTCTCCCTCACCACCGCCAAGTGGAGGAGGTGGAGGCGGAGGCGGAGGCCGGAGATCTCGCTCTCGCTCAAGAACCCCTGACGGCGGCCCACGCGATGCCCGGGAACGCCTCAACGAGTACATAACTGACTACATCGGCCCAAAGTGCTTTGGCAGGATGATTCGAGAGGATCCAAAGCCAAGGATGAACCTCAAGCTGCCCGGAAACCTGAAGCATTATGATGGCACCGAAAGGCCGGATACCTGGATCGAGGATTACTACAATGCAGTAACCTTCACCGGAGGAACCCCTAACATCGCCTGCCGCATGCTCCAGTTGTACCTTGTAGGTCCAGCCCGGATCTGGCTCAGTGACCTCGAGAAGAACTCCATCTTTTGCTGGTTTGACCTGAAGAACGCCTTCGAGAAGCACTTCAGGGGCACCTACAAGAGACCTGCCACGACAAGCGACCTACAAGCATGCATCCAAAAGAAGGGTGAAACATCAAGGAGCTTCCTCACCCGATGGTTGCAAACCAGGAACGAGTGCGAGAACGTCGACAACCGCACAACTATGCACGCCTTTATAGGTGGATTGCAGAGAGGAGGACTGCTGCGGCATGATGGCGCGTGAGACACACGTCCGTTGGGAACCCCAAGAGGAAGGTGTGATGCGCACATCAGTAAGTTTCCCTCAGTAAGAAACCAAGGTTATCGAACCAGTAGGAGTCAAGGAACACGTGAAGGTTGTTGGTGGCGGAGTGTAGTGCGGCGCAACACCAGGGATTCCGGCGCCAACGTGGAACCTCGCACAACACAATCAAAGTACTTTGCCCCAACGTAACGGTGAGGTTGTCAATCTCACCGGCTTGCCGTAAACAAAGGATTAGATGTATAGTGTGGATGATGATGTTTGTTTGCGAAGAGCAAGAAAGAACAATTGCGGTAGATTGTATTTCAGATGTAAAGAATTGGACCGGGGTCCACAGTTCACTAGTGGTGTCTCTCCCATAAGATAAACAGATGTTGGGTGAACAAATTACAGTTGGGCAATTGACAAATAAAGAAGGCATAACAATGCACATACATATATCATGATGAGTACTATGAGATTTAATCGGGGCATTACGACAAAGTACATAGACCGCTATCCAGCATGCATCTATGCCTAAAAAGTCCACCTTCAGGTTATCATCCGAACCCCCTCCAGTATTAAGTTGCAAATAACAGACAATTGCATTAAGTATGGTGCATAATGTAATCAACACAAATATCCTTAGACAAAGCATCAATGTTTTATCCCTAGTGGCAACAGCACATCCACAACCTTAGAACTTTCTTTCACTGTCCCAGATTCAATGGAGGCATGAACCCACTATCGAGCATAAATACTCCCTCTTGGAGTCACAAGTATCAACTTGGTCAGAGCCTCTACTAGCAACGGAGAGCATGCAAGAACATAAACAACATATATGATAGATTGATAATCAACTTGACATAGTATTCAATATTCATCGGATCCCAACAAACACAACATGTAGCATTACAAATAGATGATCTTGATCATGATAGGCAGCTCACAAGATCTAACATGATAGCACAATGAGGAGAAGACAACCATCTAGCTACTGCTATGGACCCATAGTCCAGGGGTGAACTACTCACACATCGATCCGGAGGCGATCATGGCGATGAAGAGACCTCCGGGAGATGATTCCCCTCTCCGGCAGGGTGCCGGAGGCGATCTCCCGAATCCCCCGAGATGGGATTGGCGGCGGCGGCGTCTCTGGAAGGTTTTCCGTATCGTGGCTCTCGGTACTGGGGTATTCGCGACGAAGGCTTTAAGTAGGCGGAAGGGCGGAGTCAGAGGAGGCACGGGGGCCCCACACGCTAGGGCCGCGCGGGCCCCCTTAGGCCGCGCCGCCCTAGTGTGGTGGCACCCCGTGGCCCCACTTCGTATCTCCCTTAGTCTTCTGGAAGCTTCGTGGAAAAATAAGACCCTGGGCGTTGATTTCGTCCAATTCCGAGAATATTTCCTTACTAGGATTTCTGAAACCAAAAACAACAGAAAACAACAACTGACGCTTCGGCATCTCGTCAATAGGTTAGTGCCGGAAAATGCATAATAATGACATATAATGTGTATAAAACATGTGAGTATCATCATCAAAGTAGCATGGAACATAAGAAATTATAGATACGTTTGAGACGTATCAAGCATCCCCAAGCTTAGTTCCTACTCGCCCTCGAGTAGGTAAACGATAACAAAGATAATTTCTGAAGTGACATGCTATCATAATCTTGATCAATACTATTGTAAAGCATATGAGATGAATGCAACGATTCGAAGCAATGGCAAAGGTAATGAGTAAACAAATGAATCATATAGCAAAGACTTTTCATGAATAATACTTTCAAGACAAGCATCAATAAGACTTGCATAAGAGTTACTCATAAAGCAATAGATTCTTAGTAAAGGCATTGAAGCAACGCAAAGGAAGATATAAGTTTCAGCGGTTGCTTTCAACTTCAACATGTATATCTCATGGATAATTGTCAACACAAAGTAATATAACAAGTGCAATAAGTAAACATGTAAGAATCAATGCACGCAGTTGATACAAGTGTTTGCTTCTAAGATAGAAAGAAATAGGTAAACTAACTCAACAATAAAGTAAAAGAATGGCCCTTCGTAGAGGGAAGCATGTATTACTATATTTGTGCTAGAGCTTTTCATTTTGAAAACATAGAAACAATTTTGTCAACGGTAGTAATAAAGCATATGTGTTATGTATAAGACATCCTATAAGTTGCAAGCCTCATGCATAGGATACCAATAGTGCTCACACCTTGTCATAATTAGCTTGGATTAACATGGATTATCATTGCATAGCATATGTTTCAACCAAGTGTCACAAAGGGGTACCTCTATGCCACCTGTACAAAGGTCTAAGGAGAAAGTTCGCATTGGATTTCTCGCTTTTGATTATTCTCAACTTAGACATCCATACCGGGACAACATAGACAACAGATAATGGACTCCTCTTTAATGCATAAGCATTCAACAACAGATAATATTCTCATAAGAGATTGAGGATTGATTGTCCAAACTGAAACTTCCACCATGAATCATGGTTTTAGTTAGCGGCCCAATGTTCTTCTCTAACAATATGCATACTCAAACCATTTGATCATGAAAATCGCCCTTACTTCAGACAAGATGAACATGCATAGCAACTCACATGATATTCAACAAAGGTAAAAGTTGATGGCGTCCCAGAAACATGGTTACCGCTCAACAAGCAACTTATTAAGAAATAAGATACATAAGTACATATTCTTCACCACAATAGTTTTTAAGGCTATTTTCCCATGACCTATATATTGCAAAGACAAAGGATAGAATTTTAAAGGTAGAACTCAAGTAATGTACTTTGGAATGGCAGAAAAATACCATGTGGCAGGTAGGTATGGTGGACAAAAATGGCATGGTTTTTGGCTCAAGGATTTGGATGCACGAGAAGAATTCCTCTCAATACAAGGCTAGGCTAGCAAGGTTGTTTGAAGCAAACTCAAGTATAAAAAGGTGCAGCAAGACTCACATATGAACATATTGTAAGTATTATAAGACTTTACATCGTCTCCTTGTTGTTCAAACACCTTAACCGAGAAAATATCTAGACTCTAGAGACCAATCATGCAAACCAAATTTTAACAAGCTCTATGTAGTTCTTCATTAATAGGTGCAAAGTACATGATGCAAGAGCTTAAACATGATCTATATGAGCACAACAATTTCCAAGTATCAAATTAATTATTCAAGACATTATACCATTTACCACATGCGGCATTTTCTGTTTCCAACCATATAACAATGAACGAGGTAGTTCACCCTTCGCAATGAACATTAAGAATAAAGCTAAGAACATATGTGTTCATACGAAACAGCGGAGCGTGTCTCTCTCCCAAACAAATAATGCTAGGATCTGATTTTATTCAAACAAAAACAAAAACAAAAACAAACAGACGCTCCAAGTAAAGCACATAAGATGTGACGGAATAAAAATATAGTTTCACTAGAGGTGACCTGATAAGTTGTCGATGAAGAAGTGATGCCTTGGGCATCCCCAAGCTTAGATGCTTGAGTCTTCTTAAAATATGCAGGGATGAACCACGGGGGCATCCCCAAGCTTATACTTTTCACTCTTCTTGATCATATTGTATCATCCTCCTCTCTTGACCCTTGAAAACTTCCTCCACACCAAACTCAAAACAATCTCATTAGAGGGTTAGTGCATAATTGAAAATTCATATATTCAGAGGTGACATAATCATTCTTAACACTTCTGTACATTGCACAAAGCTACTGAAAGTTAATGGAACAAAGAAATCCATCAAACATAGCGAAACAGGCAATGCGAAATAAAAGGCAGAATCTGTCAAAACAGAACAGTCCGTAAAGACAAATTTTTTAGAGGCACCAGACTTGCTCAGATGAAAATTTCCAAATTGAATGAAAGTTGCGTACATATCTGAGGATCACGCACGTAAATTGGCAGATTTTTATAAATTTTCTACAGCAGGGGCGGCTCAATTTCGTGACAGCAAGAAATCTGTTCCTGCGCAGTAATCCAAATCTAGTATTGACTTTACTATCAAAGACTTTACTTAGCACAACAATGCAATAAAATAAAGATAAGGAGAGGTTGCTACAGTAGTAACAACTTCCAAGACTCAACAAAACAGTAGCAAAATAAAAACATGGGTTATCTCCCAAGAAGTGCTTTTTTATAGCCATTAAGATGGGCTCAGTAAATTTAATGATGCACTCGCATAAGGATGAGAGTTGAAGCAAAGAGAGCATCAAAAAGCAAGTATGAAACAAATTTAAGCCTAACCCACTTCCTATGAAAAGGAATCTTGTAAATAAACAAGTCAATGAAGAACAAAGTGAATAACATAAGAAGACAAAACAAGTGTAACTTCAAAAATTTCAGCATATAGAGAGGTGTTTTAGTAACATGAAAATTTCTACAACTATATTTTCCTCTCTCATAATAATTTCCAGTAGCATCATGAACAAACTCAACAATATAACTATCACATAAAGCATTCTTATCATGAGTCTCATGCATAAAATAATTACTACTCCCTGTTGCGGTCACAAACCCACCGGCGAGCAGCGACGGGCAACACAGTAGAGCCGGGAGGCTCCCAGGACTGCGGCTGGCCCTGGTCCCTCGAGCGACGGCCCGCAAAGACTCGGCACGCACGTCCGATGCTGGTGCAAGGGCGTGCCACCTGACCTATACCTGGTCGGAAGGTGATGGATTTGCTTCGCTTAGTTTCCTGCATGGCATACACGTAAACATTAAATACGAGCCTCGATCGGCTCTCGAGGTTGTCCCGTGAATCGGCTCAAGGAGCCGATCCACCCATGATCCGTATGAGGTATACGATCACATGGTGGTCCTGCTTGATCAATATAGAGCTAAAACGACCTACGACGATTTAGGGTTTTCACCACATAATCGGAACATCCTACGCGTGATTGAGCCTGGCGGCCATGCACGGTGATAATAAACCGACCCTAGACAAGGCCTAAAAACCAACATGAAGTTGATCCCCGGAACATCTTATCTAGGGCTAGCAAACTACACCCTACGTGCCACCGGATCCTTCAACCCGTTTGTAAGGCCTAACTATGCAGATATTAAACTAATCCTTGAAGAACAAGGAGCAATCATAACGGATCGGATCTACTAAATAATGATCAAGCGAGGTGCCGCCCTTACACCTAAGATAGGTGTAAGGGCGGCTAGACGTCTAAGGGTTGCATGGACGAAAGCATATGATACGATGAAACAATGCTAACCCTAACACATCTATGATAACTACGTTGCTCGCCATCAACAAGGCTTCAGCACGAGCAACGCATGAACAGCGAATAAACGTGTATTGCCTAGATCGCAAGATGCGATCTAGGCAGCATGATGCTTACCCGGAAGAAACCCTCGAAACAAGGGGTTGGCGATGTGCCTAGATTGGTTTGTGATGAACGTGATTGTTGTTTTTCTCAATAACCCTAGATACATATTTATAGTCCGTAGACTTTCTAACGTGGGAATAATCCCAACCGTGCACGAGCCAAATTCTATCTAACCGACACGTATCCTACTATATTTACAGATACACGGGCAAACTAGCCCAAACTTTGTATACAAGGCCGATTCATGTATTTCTTCCGTGTATATTCTTCAAGCCCATCTTGATCGCGGCCCACCTCTGATCCGGTCAAATTCTGGTGATAACACATGCCCCCCTGGTTTTGGAAATGATAATTCCAAAAACACTCTGATTTTCCTTCGTCGGGTCATGTCGTTACAGAGCAGAACCGTCGCAGTATCCTTCATCATGATGTCTTGCCTTATCAACTTCTCTGCAAGATTTGATAGCTTTAACATCACTTCCTCGGAAACCGTAGTGGCATTAAATCTCCACTATACCCCTTTTATTTAACCGCATCGAGCAGTTTGCTTCTTCATCCCCTCCTCATCCTCTGTTCCTCTGTAGTACTCGAAAAACCCTTCTTCCACTATGGACTCCTCCTCCTCTTCCTCCTCCGGTCTTTCCTACCGGTCTTCCTCCTCCCGCGAGTCGACGCCGGAGGACATACGCGCCCCGGAGTGATGGGACGAGGCGGACTGGGACTTCTCCGTCTGGTCCAGAGGATGATGAATCCCTGACCAATGGGGAGGACAACCTTCATTTCCTCATTGATGGGGATTCGGAGGAGGAGGACGACGATGATGCTCTCTGGGGCGAAGACATCTCTTCCGATGAAGAAGATGAAGAAGTGGAGGAGGACACCTCCTCCGACGAGTACCCGCCGATGAAGCGCTTCCGCGCCGGGTCGGACGATGATGACGACGACGATGATGACGAGGAGGAGTACGGGGCCCCTGCCGAAGGTTACGGCAGCAGCGACGAGGAGCCCGCCGGCAGCAGCGCCGATGGCAGCCACGACAGCACCGACGAGGGCAGCAACGGCCCTTAGACTAGGACTAGTAGCATAGGACTAGTAGTAGTAGTGCATTAGGCATCGGATGATCCTTTTTGAGAGCCATCGGCTCTTTCTTGTAAAGCCGTTCCTTTGAATCAATAAGAATTGTTCTTCCAATTTGACTCTCCATTCATCCAATTTCAAGTCTTCCATTTGCCGCACCAAGAACCGATAGCAACGTATCGGACTTTTCCTCTCAAACGCCCATGAGGCCGGACTCAAATACCAATTTAGACAGTCATCCAAGCACTCGTCAAATTCAGATTGTAATTTAATATCTAACCATGATACTTTGGAACTCTAAAACCGATGGCTGTTCATCGGCTATTTTGAAAATCCAGTCTCCTTCAGGGATAGTTTTGCCGATGATGTCCCTTCATCTCCTTGCAACAACAGGACAGTCCAGACCCTGTGGATGATGACAGCTCCCCTTTCAGATTCCTCCCGGCAGCTCCAGTGGTCCTCTTTTGCAATAAACTCACCACCTTTGAAGAGGGTTGTGATACAGAGCCAGCCGATGACACCCCAATCGGCTTCAAAAAACAGAGTGTCTACTAGGTCAGCTGCCCCCCGAGCCTCAGTCAAGGCGAGAACAGCGGTGAGGCAAGTAGCTGCCAGGAAGACTCTGAAACACCAAAGCCCTACTCCTGGGGGGAGAAGGCTCGCACGTAAGTTTCGCTCGCGCTTTGGCTGATTCCATTCATCATTCTAGGCTTCTGCAGCATACTTGTATTTCTTCTACAAACCTTTACTGAAGAAAACTCTAGTGAGGACACACAGTCCAGTCGAAGGGATTCGAGCTCGGGCAATTCTGAGAAAATCACCACGCAAAGCCAGCCAGACTTGCCACCGTCGGCTTCCCAGGAAAGGTCAGCCCCTGAACCTGCCGTTTCCCAAACCCCCATCAAAGCGGGGCAGGGCAGCCTTCGCACAAAGAGCCGATGCATTCAGAGAGTTCGCAAGGAAGCGCAAGCCTCTCCATCAAACTAGGAGATACCAAACGTAACTCCATCCTCTCCTCGGCTTATTTTGCATGTCGACCCCTAGTCACTCGCATCGGCTAACCTTTCCCTTTGTAGACTGATGATACCTCCAGTGGGGAAGTCGAGCCAACTTGTCCAAATCGACATTAGAAACACCAAAGCCGATCGTCTCTTCTTCCGTTGAAAGCCGATATTGCAGACCAATGCCAACGGCTTAATGAGCAGAAGGCTGCCTTGGACGCCAAAACTGACACATCTGACAACACCGCTGAACTGGCGACCTTGCGCAAAGGGTCGGAGGTCCTCGAAGAGAAGGTTCGGGCAACAAAACAGCTCATTTGAAGCTGAGGAAGCTCTCATCGTTCACTCCCTCGAGGGAGCAGAAGGCCTCGAAGCTGAACTGAAGACCGACTTGGTCGAAATCCGCGCCTTGAACACGCAGCTGGTAGATCCTGTGTAATTTGTACTAGAGTCGATGGCTGTGCATCGGCTTTGTTTCTTAGTTCTAAAGTCGATGTCTGTGCATCGGCTGTACATCATGAATTTTTTTTACTGGCCGATTTTCTATCGGCCCCCAATATTTCACTGCACATGTATCGCACATGTTCATCTGATTAGGTGCCCCCCGAGCCGAATCTATCAGGTAACTGCAGATATCGGCTCTGTAGTTAGCCAAGACACTGTACTTGAACATCGGCTCCGTCCGGACCAATGTTGACTTCTTCCAGCTCATCAGCCGACGTAAACCCGTATCTCCGCTTTCCGCCGCCCGTTGGATCGACGTTGAACACGTGCAGAACGTATGGTGAGGATAATTTTGGCCGATTGCTGGAATCGGCCTCCATGTTGATTGAATTGTTCAATGAAGGTTTACATCTTGGTCTTGCTTCAGTATAACTACGTGACATGCTTGAGACAAGATTATCCCTTTTTATTTTTGGGGCCGATCACAAGGATCGGCCTTGCCACATTCGTCCATAGATTTTGCTCTTGTTACGCGGTCAGGCCGGTGGATAAGACCAGCCTCACTCCGTCCTTCGTCACGTCGATGCGCTCGCAGTCGTCCAAAGTGATGCCTGAGAGTGGCTCCTGGCCTGTCGTCTCCCAAACGTTCATGCCAGCCGTTGAAATCTCGGCTGAGTCATCTGCTTGGACGACCTCTACTTCATCTCCATCCCACTGTATTAAACATTGGTGCATCGTGGATGGAATGCAACAGTTGGCGTGGATCCAATCTCTCCCTAGCAGGACATCATAGGTGCTCTTGCTATCGACAATAAGGAACGTCGTAGGGATGGTTTTTCTTCCTATGGTCAGACCCACGTTCAGAACACCTTGTGCTTCAGATGCTTGGCCGTTGAAATCGCTCAGTGTAACGTTGGTCTTGATCAGATCCGAGCTAGAGCGTCCCAACCGACGTAGCATGGAGTATGGCATAATGTTGACTGCCGCTCCGGTGTCCACCAGCATCCGTTGACAGGCTTCCCATTGATATAACCTTGCAAGTACAGGGCCTTCAGGTGTCTGTAGCTTCTTTCTCGTGGCTTCTCAAAGATAACTGGCCGTGGGCCGCAGTCAATTTGTGCCACAGGTGCTTCGTCTAATCCTGGAGCACTAAACTCCACCGGAAGGATGAACACCATGTTTGTGCCAGCCGATGTCTCATCATCGGCTTTCCTTTGTCTGGGGCGCCACTCTTTCTTTTGTGGCCGACCTTCTTCGTCCAGAGTCCGCTGAATTTTCGCGGCCAGATCAGGCCGCGCCTTCCTTAACGTGTGGAGGTATAACCTTTCGGCTTCCTCCAAACCACGTAGTCGCTGAACCCTACGCTTTTGGGAACGGCTGAGTCCATCAGGGCACCACCTTGGCCGGTGGTACTTATCTTCTTCTTCTTCATCATCGTCTTCTAACTCCTCGAGATCTTCCACCCGAGAGGACTCAGCGTGCTTGTTCCGAGGCGGGAGAGGCCCTAGACGTTTGAACACAGACACGTCACTTGCATCCTTCTTCTTCTGTCTACATTCTGGGCAGTTGCCGATTGTAGGCAATCGGCTCATTCCTGAATCCCAGCAGTGTCTGAAGAAGGGACAGTCCCAGTGCCTATCCACGTCGTCTTGCTCTCTTGACTTTTCCTTGGCGTGGCGCTCATATCTCTCCTCGTCGCGATCATGCCGACGATGTCTCCTAGCGTCCCTGTTAGCCAGACGATCTCTTTCGCCACCGTTGTCGTATCATCGGCGCTGGTCGTACTGACTCACGTATTTGTTGAGGAGGTGATCAGAGAGAGGTCGCTGATATCTCACATTCTTCACTTCTCCCTCTGTGATGTAGCGCTTGCCATCGTGCCGGAGCCGGTCGCGTGGAACGGCTTCCTCTTTGTCCTTGTTATGAGAGCAGCTGCCCTCGTCTATGTCCTTACCATAGTGGTGCCCAGGTCCTACCATGTTGATGTTGAACGAGAAACCTGGCTGGCACCTCCCAGGGTAAGTGCACTCCACCATGTTAACGGCGGGGAAGGGATGTGTGTCGACTTTCATGGCGTACTGGCTGAAAATTAGACGCCCTTGTTCTATCGCCATTTGGATCTGCTGACGCCACACCCTGCAGTCGTTGGTGGTATGGGTGAACGTGTTATGCCACTTGCAGTATGGCTTTCCGTTCAGCTCCTGCGCCGTGGGGATTTTGTGGCCTTCGGGTACCTTTAGCTGCTTCTCCTTAAGTAAGAGGTCAAAAATTTGCTCAGCCTTGGTCACGTCGAAGTCAAACCCTCTTGGAGGACCTTGTGGCTTAACCCATTTGCAGGACACGGGGCTTGCCCCCCGAGTCCATTCAGCCACTGCTACCTCTTGATCTCCCGCGAGCCTTCATCTTCATCCGCCTCAACCAGGACCACCGCACGCTTGAATTTATCCTGGTACACCTCCGGGTGGCGCCTGTTCATATAACGACGGCTTCGCACCATATGCGCCGGTGAAGGGTAGTCTGCTTGGGAGGCCACATCCTTGATCGGTGATGCGAGACCCACCACCGCCAACTCGATCGCTTCTTTTTCGGTCACACGAGCCGAATAGCATCGGTTCCTAACGGTCCTGAAGCGCTGGATGTATTCGACACCTGTTTCTCCGCGCTTCGTCGTACTTGTGCTAGATCGGCAATGCCAGCCTCGGAAGCCTCTGAGTGATACTGCATGTGGAACTGTTCTTCCAACTGCTTCCAAGTCCGGATTGAGTCTGGTGGCAGCGATGTGTACCACCCGAAAGCCGATCCTGTGAGGGACTGTGCGAAGAACCTCACACGTAGCTCATCTGATGCTGAGATCGTGCCCAGCTGTGCCAAATATCGGCTCACATGCTCGATTGAGCTGGAGCCATCCGATCCACTAAACTTGGAGAATTCAGGGAGCCGATATTTGGGTGGTAGTGGGATCAAATCGTACTCGTTGGGGTACGGCTTGGAATAGCCGATTGCCCTCCTTTTCGGCACCATGCCGAACTGGTCTCTCAAGATTGTACCGATCTGATCCGCGGTGCTGGCTGCAGGAGTCGAACTCTGAAGATTCGCTGGAGTGGCATACTTAGCCAGCCACGCTTGCTTCTCAAGCTCTGAGCCAACTGCAGGAGTTGAGCTCTGGAGGTTCGTCGGAGTGGCATACTTAGCTAGCCACGTCTGCTTCTCAAGATCTGTTCCCGAAGTTCCTCCTGCTGTTCCAGAAGTCCCTGTTGTTGCAGTCTGGTTCGTGAGTGCCCAGTTACCGCAGTCTGGCACGTATGTGCACGTGTATCCGTGAGGGATCTCCTTAGGCGCCTCATACAAGAACTGGTAATCACTAGGGTCACCACCGATCTTGTAGACGACGTATGCCGGTGAACTCGGCACTTCTGGTGCTGCCAACGCGAACGGCAGCGGTGGTCGGGACTGGAGTGGTGTCTCTCCTTGGTGAGTCCCTAGAGCTGGTCCTGACGGAGAGTGCTGATGCCTCATGATTTCCTGGATCACCCGAAGGGCGACACGCTCCAAAGTGTTCACCGGGCTCTCGGAATGGCGGTGCAGCGAATGAGCTACCATGAAATTAATCTCCCGACGCGAGACCCGGTGCGTTCTTCCGACGGGGCGGACAGGTCCACTCCATCGAGCGCGCCTTCGGGTGAGAACCCCTTCCACCCGATGCCGTGTGAGCGGGTTCTCTCGGAAAGAGCCGATGAGGTCGGCTTCGAGGATCGCTTTGACCTCGTCATACTTCTTCTTGAGCTCCTCGGTCGGGTCTTCGTACGTGACTCGGAGTTCCTTCCGCCATCTCGGATGTAGATGGCGATGCGGTTGATGTCGAAGACCGTCCCACCGGGCGTGCCGGAATGTGTTGCGGTCGAAACCCACCGGCGAGCAGCGACGGGCAACACGAGTAGAGCCGGGAGGCTCCCGGGACTGCGGCTGGCCCTGGTCCCTCGAGCGACGGCCCGCAAAGACTCGGCACGCATGTCCGATGCCTGGTGCAGGGCGTGCCACCTGACCTATACCTGGTCGGGAAGGTGATGGATTTGCTTCGCTTAGTTTCCTGCATGGCATACACGTAAACATTAAATACGAGCCTCGATCGGCTCTCAGGTTGTCCTGTGAATCGGCTCAAGGAGCCGATCCACCCATGATCCGTATGAGGTATACGATCACATGGTGGTCCTGCTTGATCAATATAGAGCTAAAACGACCTACGACGATTTAGGTTTTCACCACATAATCGGAACATCCTACGCGTGATTGAGCCTGGCGGCCACGCACGGTGATAATAAACCGACCCTAGACAAGGCCTAAAAACCAACATGAAGTTGATCCCCGGAACATCTTATCTAGGGCTAGCAAACTACACCCTACGTGCCACTCGGATCCTTCAACCCGTTTGTAAGGCCTAACTATGCAGATATTAAACTAATCCTTGAAGAACAAGGAGCAATCATAACGGATCAGATCTACTAAATAATGATCAAGCGAGGTGCCGCCCTTACACCTAAGATAGGTGTAAGGGCGGCTAGACGTCTAAGGGTTGCATGGACGAAAGCATATGATACGATGAAACAATGCTAACCCTAACACATCTATGATAACTACGTTGCTCGCCATCAACAAGGCTTCAGCACGAGCAACGCATGAACAGCGAATAAACGTGTCATCGCCTAGATCGCAAGATGCGATCTAGGCAGCATGATGCTTACCCGGAAGAAACCCTCGAAACAAGGGGTTGGCGATGCGCCTAGATTGGTTTGTGATGAACGTGATTGTTGTTTTTCTCAATAACCCTAGATACATATTTATAGTCCATAGACTTTCTAACGTGGGAATAATCCCAACCGTGCACGAGCCAAATTCTATCTAACCGACACGTATCCTACTATATTTACAGATACACGGGCAAACTAGCCCAAACTTTGTATACAAGGCCGATTCATGTATTTCTTCCGTGTATATTCTTCAAGCCCATATTGATCGCGGCCCACCTCTAATCCGGTCAAATTCTGGTGATAACACTCCCAACATAAGCATAGTTATTCTTATTAATTGTAGTGGGAGCAAATTCAACAAAGTAGCTATCATTATTATTCTCATCACCATAATCATCAAATGTGGAAGGCATAGTATAATAATCATAATAAACTTTATCCTCAATAGTAGGTGGCACCAAAATACCACTATCATCATAAATGGGAGGAAAAGTGTCATCAAAGTAAATTCTCTCCTCCATGCTTGGGGGACTAAAAATATCATGCTCATCAAAACCAGCTTCCCCAAGCTTAAATTCTTCCATAGCATTAGCAATAATAGTGTTCAAAGAGTTCATGCTAATAACATTGCTACAACTATTTTGCAAACAAAGTTCCATGGGTTTTTAAATTTTCTCTTCAAACACCTCATGTCCTAACTCAAGATAAATACTATAAAGATCTCTAATATTTTTGTTGTTTTCCATTAAGCCTAACTAGTGAAATCACACAACTTAGTGTTCTCAGGAGTATTCATTTTAACAGTAGTAAATAAAGCAAACTAAATAAAGTAAATGCAAGTAACTAATTTTTTTGTGTTTTTAATATGGAGAACAAGACAGTAAATAAAGTAAAGCTAGCAACTAATTTTTTTGTATTTTTGATATAAGAGCACAAACAAAGCAGTAAATAAAATAAAGAAAGACAAAAACAAAGTAAAGAGATTGGATGTGGGAGACTCCCCTTGCAGCGTGTCTTGATCTCCCCAGCAACGGCGCCAGAAAATATGCTTGATGGCGCGTGAGACACACGTCCGTTGGGAACCCCAAGAGGAAGGTGTGATGCGCACAGCAGTAAGTTTACCTCAGTAAGAAACCAAGGTTATCGAACCAGTAGGAGTCAAGGAACACGTGAAGGTTGTTGGTGGCGGAGTGTAGTGCGGCGCAACACCAGGGATTCCGGCGCCAACGTGGAATGTGCACAACACAATCAAAGTGAGGTTGTCAATCTCACCAGCTTGCTGTAAATATAGTGTGGATGATGATGTTTGTTTGCGAAGAACAGTAAAGAACAATTGCAGTAGATTGTATTTCAGATGTAAAGAATTGGACCGGGGTCCACAGTTCACTAGTGGTGTCTCTCCCATAAGATAAACGAGATGTTGGGTGAACAAATTACGGTTGGGCAATTGACAAATAAGAGAAGGCATAACAATGCACATACATATATCATGATGAGTACTATGAGATTTAATCGGGGCATTACGACAAAGTACATAGACCGCTATCCGAGCATGCATCTATGCCTAAAAAGTCCACCTTCAGAGTTATCATCCGAACCCCTCCAGTATTAAGTTGCAAACAACAGACAATTGCATTAAGTATGGTGCGTAATGTAATCAACACAAATATCCTTAGACAAAACATCGATGTTTTATCCCTAGTGGCAATAGCACATCCACAACCTTAGAACTTTCTCGTCACCGTCCCGCATTCAATGGAGGCATGAACCCACTATCGAGCATAAATACTCCCTCTTGGAGTCACAAGTATCAACTTGGCCAGAGCCTCTACTAGCAAGGGAGAGCATGCAAGAACATAAACAACATATATGATAGATTGATAATCAACTTGACATAGTATTCAATATTCATCGGATCCCAACAAACACAACATGTAGCATTACAAATAGATGATCTTGATCATGATAGGCAGCTCACAAGATCTAACATGATAGCACAATGAGGAGAAGACAACCATCTAGCTACTGCTATGGACCCATAGTCCAGGGGTGAACTACTCACACATCAATCCGGAGGCGATCATGGCGATGAAGAGACCTCCGGGAGATGATTCCCCTCTCCGGCAGGGTGCCGGAGGCGATCTCCTAAATCCCTCGAGACGGGATTGGCGGCGGCGGCGTCTCTGGAAGTTTTTCCGTATCGTGGCTCTCGGTACTGGGGTATTCGCGATGAAGGCTTTAAGTAGGCGGAAGGGCGGAGTCAGAGGAGGCACGGGGGCCCCACACGCTTGGGCCGCGCGGGTCCCCCTTAAGCCGCGCCGCCCTAGTGTGGCGGCGCCCCGTGGCCCCACTTCGTATCTCCCTCGGTCTTCTGGAAGCTTCGTGGAAAAATAAGACCCTGGGCGTTGATTTCGTCCAATTCCGAGAATATTTCCTTACTAGGATTTCTGAAACCAAAAACAGCGAGAAAACAGCAATTGGCTCTTCGGCATCTCGTCAATAGGTTAGTGCCGGAAAATGCATAATAATGACATATAATGTGTATAAAACATGTGAGTATCATCATAAAAATAGCATGGAACATAAGAAATTATAGATACGTTTGAGACGTATCACGACACAAGCTCACTTGCTTGGTTAATGCAAACAAACTGACTTTGGATGACATGATCACCATTGTCAGCGATCATACTGCCGCCGATGATGATGCAGGCGGAGATCTTGCAGCTACAACAACTCCCCTGCATCAACAAAAGAAGAACCGTGACAATGGTAACAGCAGCGGCAGCAAGCGGAAAAATCCCCCGATGACCAAAGAATTGGCGGATCCGACTTGATCGCCATGGCTTTCCAGCGCGGAGGTCAAGGAGGTGGAAGAGGCCGTGGCCGCGGAGGCGGAGCCGGTAGGGGCCAGCAGCGTGGTGATGAGGTCACCGCTGCCGGAACCCGCGCTCCCCAAACTTATGAGGAATACAGAGACATGCCTTGCTTAGCCCACATTGATCCGGCTACTGGCAAGTCCTCTCACACCAATCGCAACTGCAAGTGGGTCAATGATCTCAAAACTGACCCGGAAGCAGGATACAAACGAGCCCGCAAGCACCGCCCACGCGGCAAAGGAGGCAAAGGCAAGAACAAGGACAAGGAGGAAGACAGTTCCGAGGCGATGCATGAGGATGATGCTTCGCCGGATCCCAAGGGAGGATCCGCAGCTAAACCCAACCTCTTCGACAAAAAGAGCGTGGGCGCGTACCACACCTTCCTCGGAACCCCAACAGTCCGTGCCAGCAAGTCAGCCCTCCGGAGCCTGAACGCCACAGTTCCGGCTGTGCCGCAGTACGTCAGGTGGTTGGAAACTTTGTGTACGTTTGATAGGCAGGATCATCCTATTGTCATTCCGAAAGAGTGCAATGCCTTGGTTTTAAGACCCCGCATCGACGGCTATGACTTCTCCAAGTGCCTCATGGACGGCGGAGCCAGCTTGAACATCATGTACCTGGAGACTCTAGAGCGGATGAACCTTACCAAGGAACAGCTCAAACACGACACCACTGAATTTCATAGTGTGGTCCCGGGTAAAAGGCAAACTACCTTGGCAGCATCAGACTTCCCGTGGCCTTCGGCGATATCAATAATTTCCGCGAAGAGATGATCACTGATACGCGTGAAGGACACGTCCGTTGGGAACCCCAAGAGGAAGGTGTGATGCGTACAGCAGCAAGTTTTCCCTCAGTAAGAAACCAAGGTTTATCGAACCAGTAGGAGTCAAGGATCACGTGAAGGTCGTTGGTGACGGAGTGTAGTGCGGCGCAACACCAGGGATTCCGGCGCCAACGTGGAACCTGCACAACACAATCAAAGTACTTTGCCCCAACGTAACAGTGAGGTTGTCAATCCCACCGGCTTGCTGTAAACAAAGGATTAAATGTATAGTGTGGAAGATGATGTTTGTTTGCGAAGAACAGTAAAGAACAGAGTTTGCAGTAGATTGTATTTCAGATGTAAAAGAATGGACCGGGGTCCACAGTTCACTAGTGGTGTCTCTCCGATAAGAAATAGCATGTTGGGTGAACAAATTACAGTTGGGAAATTGACAAATAGAGAGGGCATAGCAATGCACATACATATCACGATGACTACTATGAGATTTAATCAGGGCATTACGACAAAGTACATTGACCGCTATCCAGCATGCATCTATGCCTAAAAAGTCCACCTTCAGATTATCGTCTGAACCCCTTCCAGTATTAAGTTGCAAACAACAGACAATTGCATTAAGTATGGTGCGTAATGTAATCAACAAATATCCTTAGACAAAGCATTGATGTTTTATCCCTAGTGGCAACAACACATCCACAACCTTAGAACTTTCTGTCACTGTCCCAGATTCAATGGAGGCATAAACCCACTATCGAGCATAAATACTCCCTCTTGGAGTTACAAGTATCAACTTGGCCAGAGCCTCTACTAGCAACGGAGAGCATGCAAGAACATAAACAACACATATATGATAGATTGATAATCAACTTGACATAGTATTCAATATTCATCGGATCCCAACAAACACAACATGTAGCATTACAAATAGATGATCTTGATCATGATAGGCAGCTCACAAGATCTAACATGATAGCACAATGAGGAGAAGACAACCATCTAGCTAATGCTATGGACCCATAGTCCAGGGGTGAACTACTCACACATCAATCCGGAGGCGATCATGGTGATGAAGAGTCCTCCGGGAGATGATTCCCCTCCCCGGCAGGGTTCCGGAGGCGATCTCCTGAATCCCCCGAGATGGGATTGGCGACGGCGGCGTCTCTGGAAGGTTTTCCGTATCGTGGCTCTCGGTACAGGGGTTTTCGCGATGAAGGCTATAAGTAGGCGAAAGGGCAGCGTTGGAGGGCTGACGAGGGGCCCACACCATAGGGCGGCGCGGGCCCCCCTCTGGACGCGCCGGCCTATGGTCTGGCCACCTCGTGGCCCCACTTCGTATCCCCTTCGGTCTTCTGGAAGCTCCGTGGAAAAATAAGACCCTGGGCATTGATTTCGTCCAATTCCGAGAATATTTCCTTTGTAGGATTTCTGAAACCAAAAACAGCAGAAAACAGCAACTGGCTCTTCGGCATCTCGTTAGTAAGTAAGTGCCGGAAAATGCATAATAATGACATAAAGTGCGTATAAAACATGTGAGTATCATCATAAAAGTAGCATGGAACATAAGAAATTATAGATACGTTTGAGATGATACTCACATGTTTTATACACATTATATGTCGTATTTATGCATTTTCCGGCACTAACCTATTAACGAGATGCCGAAGTGCCGATTCGTTTGTTCGTTTTTTGGTTTCGGAAATCCTACAAAGGAATTATTCTCGGAATTGGACGAAATCAACGCCTGTGGTCCTATTTTTGCACGAAGCTTCCGGAAGACCGAGGGAAAGGAAGTGGGGCCACGAGGCGCCGCCACAACGAGGCGGCGCGGCCCGGGTCTTGGCCGCGCGGCCCGGCGTGTGGGGCCCTCGTGTGGCCCCCGCGTTACCCTTCCGCCTACTTAAAGCCTTCATCGCGAAACCCCCGATGCCGAGAGCCACGATACGGAAAACCCTATCGAGACGCCGCCGCCGCCAATCCCATCTCGGGGGATTCGGGAGACCGCCTCCGGCACCCTCGCCGGAGAGGGGAATCATCTCCGGAGGACTCTTCACCGCCATGGTCGCCTCCGGAGTGATGAGTGAGTAGTTCACCCCTGGACTATGGGTCCATAGCGATAGCTAGATGGTTGTCTTCTCCTCATGTGCTTCATTGTCGGATCTTGTGAGCTGCCTAACATGATCAAGATCATCTATCTATAATTCTATATGTTGTGTTTGTCGGGATCCGATGGATAGAGAATACTATGTTATGTTGATTATCAATCTATTACCTATGTGTTGTTTATGATCTTGCATGCTCTCCGTTATTAGTAGAGGCTCTGGCCAAGTTTTTGCTCTTAACTCCAAGAGGGAGTATTTATGCTTGATAGTGGGTTCATGCCACGATTAAATCTGGTACAGTGACAGAAAGTTCTAAGGTTGTGGATATGCTGTTGCCACTAGGGATAAAACATTGATGTTATGTCCGAGGATGTAGTTATTGATTACATTACGCACCATACTTAATGCAATTGTCTGTTGTTTGCAACTTAATATCGGAAGGGGTTCGGATGATAACCTGAAGGTGGACTTTTTAGGCATAGATGCATGCTGGATAGCAGTCTATGTACTTTGTCGTAATGCCCAATTAAATCTCACAATATTCAACATATCATGTATGTGCATTGTCATGCTCTCTCTATTTGTGTTATCACCAGAATTTAACCGAGTCAGAGGTGGGCTGCAATCAAGATGGGCTTAAGGAAATATACTTGGAGGATTACGTAAATCGGCCTGTTATACCAAGATGGGTTTAATTACCCTTGTATCTGTAAAATATTAGATCGCATCTTAGTTTAGAAAGTAGAATCTTACTCGTGCACGGTTTGGTGCACGCCCATATTAGAAAGTCCCCTGGACTATAAATATGTACCTAGGGTTTATGGAATAAACAACAACTCACGTTCAACCCCAAAACAAACCAATCTCGGCGCATCGCCAACTCCTTCGTCTCGAGGGTTTCTATCAGGTAGCGACATGTCTGCCTAGATCGCATCTTGCGATCTAGGCAAGCACAAGCCCCACGTTGTTCATGCGTTGCTCGTATCGAAGCGCTTTTGATGGCGAGCAACGTAGTTATCATTAGATGTGTTAGGGTTAGCTTTGTTCTTCGTTTAAGCATGCTTACGTAGTGCAACCCTTGCATATCTAGCCGCCCTCACACCTATCTCGGTGTGGGGGCGGCACCCGCTTGATCATTATTTAGTAGATCTGATCCGTTACGATTGCTCCTTGTTCTACAAGGATTAGTTTAATATCTGCAATAGTTAGGCCTTACAAAGGGGGGGAGGATCCAGTGGCACGTAGGGTGGCGTTCGCAAGTCCTAAACAGGATGTTCCGAGGATCAACTTCATGTTGGTTTTTAGGCCTTGTTTAGGACCGGCCTACGAGCACCGTGCGTGGCCGCGAGGCCCAACCTGGAGTAGGATGCTCCGATTATGCGGTGAAAACCTTAAATCGTCGTAGATCTCATTAGCTCTATCTTGATCAAGCAGGACCACCAAGTATTCGTGCACCCCGTACGAATCATGGGTGGATCGGCTCTTTGAGCCGATTCACAGGATAACCTGAGAGCCGATCGAGGCTCGTATTTAACGTTTATATGTATGCCCTGCAGAAACTAAGCGAGGCATCCTCATCACCTTCCTGACCAGGTATAGGTCAGGTGGCACGCCCTTGCACTTCGCATCGCCGCGTGTGACCAGAAGAGCATTGCGGGCCGTGGCTCGGAGGGGTCTCGGCCAGCCGCAGCTCTAGGCTCTTCCCGGCTCTACGGTGTTGACAAGGCCGCTGCCCGCCGGTGGGTTTTGGCAGTCAACACATTCCGGCACGCCCGGTGGGACAATCGTCTACATCAACCACATCGCCATCTACATCCGAGATGGCGGACGGCACGCCGGCTCACCTACGAGGAGCTGCCTCGACGAGCTCAAGAAGCAATACAACGAGATCAAGGCCACCCTCGAAGCCGACCTCATCGGCTCCTTTCGCAGAACCCGTTCCCATGGCATCGGATGGAAGGGATTCTCACCTCAAGGTGCACTCGATGGGATAGACTCTCTCGCCCCGTCGGAGGAACGCACCGGGGACCGCGGCAGGAGATCAACTACTTGGTGGCTCACTCGCTACATCGCCACTCGAAAACTTGGTCAACGTGTTGGAGCGTGTCGCTCCGCGCGTAATCCAGGAGATCATGAGCCACCGGCACTCGCCGTCGGACCAGCTCTCGGGACTCATCAAGGAGAGTTGCCATTCCGAGCCCCGTCCACCGCTGCCATATGCGTTGGCAGCACTCGCTGAAGTGCCGACTACACCGGCATTCCTCGTCTACAAGATTGGTGGTGACCCTAGTGACTACCGAGCTCTTAATGGAGGCGCCTAAGGAGATCCCTCAAGGATACGCGTGCACGTATGTGCCGGATTGTGGTGACCGGGCACTCACAAACCAGGCCACAACATCGGGGACTCCGGCGAAGACAGGAGGAACGTCGCCGACGCAGCTTGAGAAGCGTACGTGGCTAACTAAGTACGCCACACCGACGAAACTCCCGAGCCCAGCTCCCGCAGCTTGGCTCGTAGCTGGAAAAGCAAACATGGCTGGCTAAGTACGCCACCCCGGCGAATCTTCGCAGTGCAACTCCTACGGCCAGCACAGCGGATCAGATCGAGCACCATACCGAGAGACCAGTTCGGCATGGTGCCGAAAAGAAGGGCGATCGGCTATTCCAAGCCGTACCCCGACGATTACGAGATGATCCCGCTGCCACCTAAATATCGGCTCCCTGACTTCTCCAAATTCAGTGGATCAGATGGCTCCAGCTCCATCGAGCACGTCGGCCGATATTTGGCTCAACTAGGACCGGCTTCGGTGTCGGATCAGCTACGCGTGAGGCTCTTTTCACAGTCCCTCACGGGATCGGCTTTTGGATGGTACACCTCTTTGCCAAGCAAACTCCATCCAGTCTTGGAAGCAATTGGAAGAACAGTTCCATATGCAATACCATTCGAAGCTTCCGAGTCCGGCATTGCCGATCTAGCACAACTACGTCAGAAGCGCGGGGAAACGGTGATAGAGTACATCCAGCGCTTCAGGAATCTTAGGAACCGATGTTATTCGGTTCGTATAACTGAAAAGGAAGCAGTCGAGTTGGCAGTAGCAGGCCTTGCAACACAGCTCAAGGACATGGCCTCCCAAGCAGACTATCCCTCGCTGGCGCACATGGTTCAGAAATTATCAGCATATGAACAGCGCCACCCGGACCTGTACCAAGACAAGTTCAAGCGTGCAGTAGTCATGGTCGATACAGAGGAAGATGAAGTGCCTGCGGGAGACCAAGAAGTAGCAGTGGCTGAGTGGACTCGGGGAGGAACCCCCTGTCCCGCAAATGGGTAAAGCCACCAGTGGCCGCCTAGGGGATTTGATTTTGACGTGACCAAGACTCGAACAAATCTTCGACCTCCTGCTCAAGGAGAAACAGCTTGACGATTCCTCGAAGGTCTCAAGTTCCCCACGGCGAAAGAGCTAAACGGAAAGCCGTACCGCAAATTCCACAACTCGCTCTCCCATGCCACCAACGACCGCAGGGTGTGGCGTCAAGCACATCCAAGCGGCGATAGAGAAGGGGCGGCTAATTTTCAACCAAGTACGCCATGAAGGTCGACACCCAACCCTTCCCCGCCGTTAACATGGTGGAAGTCACCTACCCCGAGGGTTGCCACCAGGTCCCTCGTCCAGCATCAACATGGTAGGACCTGGGAACCACTCTGGCAGAGATGGAGATGAGGGCAGCTGCTCTCATAGCAAGGATACAGAGGAGGCCGCTCCACGCGATCGGCCCCGTCATGATGGCAAGCGTTATGTCACAGAGGGAGAGGTGAAGAATATAAGATATCAGCCGACCCTCTCTCGATCACCTCCTCAACAAGTATGTGAGTCGGCATGACCAACGCCGACGGTCCAATTATGATGATGGAGGAGATCGTCCGGCTAGAGAAGCCGGAAGACATCGTCGGCAGGATCGCGATGAGGAGGAGCACGAGCGCCGTGCCACGGAAACATCAAGGGAGCAAGATGACAACGCCGGACACCGGGACTGCCCTTCTTCGTACACCGCTGGGATTCAGGAATGAGCCGATTGCCCACAATCGGCAATTGCCCGAATGCAACAAGAAGAAGAAGGAGGCAGCCAACGTGTCCGTGTTCGAGCGCCTAGGGCCTCTCCCGCCACAAAGCAAACGCGCCGAGTCACCTCGTTGGGCAGATCTTGAGGATTCGAAGACGAGGGAGAAGTAGAAGAAGACAGTACCACCGGCCAAGGTGGTGCCCTGACGGACTCAGCCGTTCCCAAAAGCGCAGGGTTCAGCGATTGCGCGGCCTGGAGGAAGCCGAAAGGTTGTACCTGCATACGCTAAGGAAGGCACGACCTGATCTGGTCGCAAAGGTTCAGCGAACCCCGGATGAAGAGGGTCGTCCACGGAAAATGGAGTGGCGCCCCAAACAAAGGAAAGCCGATGATGAGACATCGGCTGGCACAAACATGGTACTCGTCTTGCCGACAGTAGCTTAGTGCTCCACGACTCTACGGTGCACTCAAGGTGGACGACGGCAAGCGCATCAAGTCGAGGTTGGGTTGGTTTTATCCAGCCTCGACCAAGTAGCAAGATTGAACCAATGAGCAAACCAGGTCGAGGCTGATCCTTGTGATCGACCCCAAAAATTTATGAAGGGAACTTACAAAACCTTCACCGAGCAAGCAACGTGGAGGCCGATTCCAGCAATCGGCCAAAATTATCCTCACCCACCATTCTACCTGGGTTCAACATGTTATCCAACAGAGCCGATACCATCAATTCTCTTGACAGAATCGGCTCGGGGGGGCACCCAGGTAGATAAAATACGAGGATATGCAACAGAAGCATCTCATCTTCTGGTGATGGGTATTGCAATATGAGGGCCGATGCACAGGTCGGCCGTAAAAAAAATATATATGAAAATTCGAAAATTTTCGAGCACAGCCGATGCAGCAGGCATCGACTTCAGAATCAAGAAACAGCCGATGCAGCAGACATCGACTCAAAGGGATCAGAGGATCAATGGAGCACGAAGAGGGTTTTAATGAAAGAACTCCTTAATGGAGTAGCTTAAGAGCTTGGATCCTCTCTTCAAGGACAAGGCCAAGAGCAGCCTGGACGTGCGGATCAGGTCCACCAAAGGAAAGGAGCCTATCTGGCCGGCAGGAACTGAAGAAACTCGGGGGGCAGCTCGCCTTGAAGGCTCTCTGCTTTGAGAAGCCGATTTATGTTCAAATCGGCTAGCTCTGCATAAGAAGCTCCCTCAGACATGATCAAGCCCAGGTCTATGCAGCTCATTTGCGTATCCTTGTCTCTGTTTTGCCTTGGCTGAGACTCGGGGGGGCAACAGGCCTGGTAGATGCTCTATTGAGGAACCGATTGGGGTACCATCGGCTGATCTCTCGTTGCAACCTTCTTCACAAAACGATGAGCGCTCGCTAAGGAGGATCTCTGAAACTGGTGGGAGAATTAAGGGCTCTCTTGGGAGTCCCACAGTATCTACTGGAAAGAGAATCATCAGTTGAAGGATGGAAGGGTGAATGTCAAAGGACCGGTGCGTTGCTATCGGCTCATTGCGCATTGGCAAAGGGGACGAATCGGCAGGGTCAGCATAAGAGAGGATCGGCTAAATTAAGCTCAAAAAGGAAATCAGCAAAATCGAAATTGGGGAAAAAGTTCTTCATTAATAGGCGGGATTTCTTACATCAAAGAGCTGATTACTCCCAGAAGGAAATACTAGGGGATACATTGCCCCATCTACTACTACTGACCCTATGCTAGAGGTCCTATCTACGGGCCGTCACTGCCCTCATCGTCATCCTCAGAGCTCTCATCGGCACCGCCGCCGATGGGCTCCTCGTCGCTACTCCCGTAGCCCTCCACGGGGGCTTCATCCCCGTCTTCGTCGTCCACCGCCGTCGTCGTCCCACCACATGCGGAGGCGCTTCGCCGGCGGGTAGCCCTCGAGGGAGTCGTCGTCGTCGTCCTCCTCCTCCTCCTCTTCCTCCTCCCCCACCCCCTCGGAGGAGGTGAAGTCGTCCCAGGAGAAGCGATCGTCATCGCTCTCCTCCTCCGATTCCCCGTCGGCGAGGAAACGGAGGTCGCTCTCCCCGTCCGTCGAGGACTGGTCGTCCTCGGACCAGATGGAGAAGTCATGGTTTGACTCCTCCCCGGCCGCAATAGCGCGACGGGTGTTAGCCGCATGGACCGCCGCCGGGTTGTGCTCCGGCGTCGGTTCACGGGACAGGGAGGACTGGCTGGAAGGATCCGATGGGGCAGAGGAGGAAGAGGACATGATGGCGCAGGAGGACTTTTGGACTGCTAATGCGAGGGAGATGCAGAGCAGAACTGTTCATAGCGGTTAAATAAAAGGGGATATGGTGGAAATTCAATGCCACAGCAGTTTCCGAGGAAGTGGTGCTTGAAAGAAAGAGAAAAGACTGCCAAGTCACGCGGAGAAGTTGAGAAGGCAAGTCATCATGGTGACGGATACTGCGACGGTTCTGCCACGACATGACCCGACGAAGGAAAGCAGAGTGATTTTGGAATTACCAATTCCAAAACCAGGGGGGCATGTGTTATCACCAGAATTTAACCGAGTCAGAGGTGGGCCGCAATCAAGATGGGCTTAAGGAAATATACTTGGAGGATTACGTAAATCGGCCTATTATACCAAGATGGGTTTAATTACCCTTGTATCTGTAAAATATTAGATCGCATCTTAGTTTAGAAAGTAGAATCTTACTCGTGCACGGTTTGGTGCACGCCCATATTAGAAAGTCCCTCGGACTATAAATATGTACCTAGGGTTTATGGAATAAACAACAACTCACGTTCAACCCCAAAACAAACCAATCTCGGCGCATCGCCAACTCCTTCGTCTCGAGGGTTTCTATCGGGTAAGCGACATGTTGCCTAGATCGCATCTTGCGATCTAGGCAGCACAAGCCCCACGTTGTTCATGCGTTGCTCGTACCGAAGCGCTTTTGATGGCGAGCAACGTAGTTATCATTAGATGTGTTAGGGTTAGCTTTGTTCTTCGTTTAAGCATGCTTACGTAGTGCAACCCTTGCATATCTAGCCGCCCTCACACCTATCTCAGGTGTGGGGGCGGCACCCGCTTGATCATTATTTAGTAGATCTGATCCGTTACGATTGCTCCTTGTTCTACAAGGATTAGTTTAATATCTGCAATAGTTAGGCCTTACAAAGGGGGAGGATCCAAAGGGCACGTAGGGTGGCGTTCGCAAGTCCTAAACAG
>NC_061513.1:85501403-85630225 GCF_022539505.1 Lolium rigidum
TTTTTTTTTAACGAAGGCAAAAGCTTTGCCTCATTCTATTAATTAAGGAGAAAAAAAAGTTTACAAGGTGACCCAGCGAGACTTTACAAACCGCCTACTCTCGCGGCATCAAAATACTCACATGCTTCACCCCCGCGGCGACCCAAAGTTTTAGCTCTTTTTTAATGTTCCCGAAAACAACCGTTGGCTGAGCATGTTTGTGCCTAAAAAATTTAGCGTTTCGCTCATTCCAAATCTCCCAAGAGGTGAGGAGAACAACGGACCCAAGAGCTTTCCGGTTTGGCGTAGAGGCACCGATCATGAGGCTCCACCACTCATGAAGAGACATAGCAAGCCACGTGTGGAGTTCAATAGAATATAAACCGAGCCACTCTTTGATTAGACCCCAAAGCCTTTGGGTGAAACGGCAATGAACGAGAAGATGATCGATGGACTCAGCACTCCTCATGCATAGAGGGCAATTGCCGCAATTAGGCCAACCTCTTTTTTGCAAACGATCCGCCGTCGAAAGCCTATTTTGAAGGGCAAACCAAGCAAAGAACTTAACTTTTGGAGGTGCCCAAATCTTCCAAACGGTCCTCTTAAAATCTGAGGCAATAATGCCAAAGAATTGTGCTTTGTAAGCCGATGCCGCCGTGTAGTGGCCATCTTCCGTGAGCGTCCAAGAAATGGAATCCTCCACATCCTCGTCAAAGTTGTAGCCATTAAGCATAGTCCAAAGATCAATAAATTGCTCCAAGTGAGCAAAGGTGAGATCTCCTTCAATATGGACCATGACTGTCGTCGTGGCGAACGAGCAGATGCCATGGGATGGCTTGAGTTGGGGCCGAATGGGCGCAAGAGGATTCGGGGGAGGGTTTGTGATTAGATGGGATGAACTTCCAGATGCTTTCCTCAAGAACACAGCCAAAGGTAGGGATACAAGAAGAAACACAAGAGGAAGAACTCTGCTCTAGATCACTATCTTCATTGATCTCAACATGATTACAGGTTTTTGGATGCAAGGTTCATCTAGAGACTGATCCTCCCGGATACGGGTGTGCCCCTCTCCTTATATAGGGGAGAGGGTGGCTTACAGAGCAAGAAACCCTAATGGCATCTTTGACTGGACAAACTACTTTACAAAGTAACTTTAATCATAGATGACGCCGGGGTCTTCTTTAATCAGGGAGGCTGACGTCCTCCGGCTTCTTTCAGCGTCATCCCTCTCTTTGTCGCCAGGGCTTCGATTAAAGCCACTTTGCTTAGCTCATCCTTGTCCTCTAGCTCTGAAGAGAATCTTTGACCAGTCCTGCCGACATGCTCTTCTTTCCGGTAGCCCGGTATCTTCTTTATCCGGTTCCGGTATACCCCTCTGGGGATACCGGCATGGCTTTGCTTAGTCATACTCTTATCTTTGTGCTCCGGTAAAACATTAAACCGGTATCTTGATGGCCCAAACCATCCGGTTTGGCATGCCTTTGGCATACCGGGGGTCATCCCCCCAACATTAGTCCCCGAAGCTGGTATAGCCTGGTGGATTCTATCCAACAGACCATGCCAGGTTCTCTTGTTTTTAGGATACCGGTTTAATCTTTCCAGCTCTCAACTTGGATCCGGCATCTTTGCCCAGACTCATGCTTTCTCTCTTTGCAAGGTATCTTCCGGTTTCTTTTCCTCCGGTATCTTGGCCATTAACTCTCTCCTCGGCGAAGTCGAGAATTTCTCGGGCCCCGCGCCTGTCAGTGACATGCGCATCGCGTGACTGACGCGTCAGTGTCAGGGGTCACTTCCCTTCGGCTTCCGCGCGCGTATTAACTGCTCCACAGCGGATCCCAGTCACCGTTCCGGATCCGTGTGCACCTTCCTGTGGCTTTTCATTTTTACGCGTGTATCGCCGCGCCACGTGGCGGCCCGTGGAGCGAACCGTCGCGGCCCGCGGAGCGAACCGCCGCGGCCCGGCGGTTTTCGGCCCACCTCTCTCTCTTCCTTTATAAGGCAAAACCGCCCCCTCTTCTTCCTCTTCTCGCATTCTTCACTTCCTCGCGCACAGTGCCATTTGCTCTCTGCGCCTCCGCCGCTTCGGTCGCCGCTCGAACCTCTGCGCTCGGTGAGTCCTTGCTGCCGCTCCGCCGGAGTTCGCCGGACTTCGCCGCGCGGAGAATCTCCGTGGTGCTTCTCTCGCGACCGTAGCATTGGTGCTTCCTCGCTCTTTTCTCCACCTCGCCGTCGACGGACCTCGTCGGCAACCGCAAGCTCTCCTTTCCGCCGGCGAACTTCTTCCACCGCGACTCCGTCGCCTCAGGTTAGGTTCAATCTACCTTTACCCCTCTTTGCTTGCTTTCCAGATCTTGGGTCGGTAGTATATTTATTTCCCCTTTTCTTTTGCTTTTTCTCTTACTCATAGATCTTCACGCGGGGGCAAATCGTGGGATTCGTGTTTTTCCGCATCTAATCTCATGTCTAGTGAGGAGTCTCCCTCTGCCTCTTCCTCTGCCTCTTCTTCTGCCTCTTCTTCGGCCTCTTCCTCTGGTAGCCGGCATAGCCAATCCTCCGACGGTTTAACCGCCGATCTCGTCCAGATGGACGTCGATTCCGGTAGCGACCAAGAAACCGGTAGCTCTAGCCAAGCTTCCGGCGTAGATCCTGCCGGTGTCACACGCGGGGCCTGGATGGGCTCCAACGTTAGCCAGTACGAGATTGACTGGCTTTACCGGTCCAGAAGGATTCCGGAGGGAGTATCCTGCCGGCTTCCTGGCGACGAGATTCAACCGGTGCTTGAACCCGGTGAACGTGTTGTTTTTCTCGCTCACTTCGAGCGCGGCTTCGGCCTCCCTGTCTCCGAGTTCTTCCGGAGTTTCCTCGACTTTTACAAACTCCAACCTCATCATCTTCCCGGCAACGCCATTTTTTACCTCTCCTGCTATGCCACCTTTATGGAGGCTTACATCGGCATTCGTCCCACTCGCGAGACGTTTGCCCGTTTCTTTGCTCTACGGATCAATTCCGTTCAGGGCAAGGAAATTTCTAAACCCAAACCCCCCGTGCAGTGCGGGTCTTGCATCATCGGCTTCCGCCAAGGGAGCCCTTTCTTCAAGTTTTCCGGTCTCGAGTCATGCCGGTTATGGCAAGGGACCTTCTTCTATGTGAAGAACAACGGCGCCGCAGATCTCATCGATCTGCCGCCTTTCAATCCGGCGCCGCCCACCAAGACCAACTGGAGCTACAACCCGAAGACTGTTCATATCGAAACCAACCGGGTGGTACGCTTCATGGAGCAGCTGATGAAGGGGACTAACATCTGCTCCGACGATATTATCCGCACCTTCATCTCGCGCCGGGTGCTTCCCCTTAAGCGCCGGCAGCATAAGATGAGCGAGATGTACGGTCCCGGTGATCCTACCAAGATCACTGGCCTGGCTCTCAGCAAGAAAGACATTGTCCGCAAGGCTAGGCAGATCTGCCAGACTGCCATGACGGATGATTGGGAATGGGGCCTCCGGCCTCTCAGTTCCACTAACCGTCCAACTCAAGAAGTAAGAGTTTGTGTAACTCGGGTCGGTTTACCGGTAACTTTTATGCTCTTGATAACCTTCTTTTTACTTGTTTCAGGCCAAGGACCGCTTCTCCCGCATCGACGCGGACCGACGAGGCCCCTGCGTGAAGCGTGCCCTGGATTCGGTTGACCCGGACCCTCACATTCGTTGGCAAGACCTGAAGATGGGCCGGACCAAAGCTTCGCGCCTTGGTAAATCCCCGCCGGAACCATCCGGTTCCTCGGACGACCTGGCCTTGCTCGAGGTAGTTCTCTTTTTAATCTCTTATACTTTTTCATTACTGTTCCTCTGTAGACGTTCCCTCAACTAGCTCCGACCCGCAGATCCACGAGCACGCGCCGCCCCTGCAGGCCGAGGCCGGTTCCGAGTTCGTGGAGAAGCTCATGGCCCAGGGCCAGAAGAATAAGGTACCGGCATCTGATGCCGGTTCAAGTCAGGCCCCTCCTCCGAAGCGCTTCCGGACGGAGCCTTTGGCTGCGAAGGAAGCAGGCGTGAGGCGCTACAAGCGCAAGCAGATGCCGACCTCCTCTGGGTAAGCTCTTGCTTCCCTGCTTGTTTCGTTTTCACCAAGTTCTTTGGCCGGTTGTTTTTTCCAACCCTTTCTTTTTCTTTCTTTCAGCCCTGCGCTCAAGCTCGGCCCCAGGCCTGAGGGCTCTGCTGGATCCGCAAGGACCTCAACCCCTCCTCCTCATACAAGCCCGACACCCTCTGGTGCCGGCAACGCCTCTGCCTCCCCTCTGAGAGGCACTACAAGTGCGGGGCGCGCGGCCCCTACATCGCCAGATCACCGCGCGGAGGAGGAACTTATCTCCCCTCCTGAAAACCAAGACACCGGTGCCAGCAACATCGGCGCCGAGGAAGAAGCTGCCGGGAGGGCGGAACCTCTGGTTCCTCCCGTCCTAGAAAAGAAGAAGAAGAAGAAGACCAAGACGTCTTCCCCCTCCAGAGCCGCGCCGGAAGGTTCCGCGCCGGCAAGCTCTAACCTGGGTGACGCGCCCGGCGCTCCCCCTTCTCCGAAGACCGCTCCAGCGCCACCGCCGGAAGCTCCTCGCACCGAGCCGGCAAGTGCTACTCCAACGCTGCCGCCGCCCAAGACCTTGACGCTTGTTAAGGGAAAGGCAACGGCCTCCAGCACCGCCTCCGGCGGCCAGCAGCCCTTGGTGCTGCATGTCGCCCGCGCCGCTAGCGCCGCCGGCGAGAAGGCCACCGGCCTGCTTGGCCGGATCACTGAGTTCCAGCGCGAGGGCCGGGAGTTGGGGCATTTGCTGCCCTACGCGGAGAAGTGGAACGCCGCGGACATGTCCAAGGCGACCCGCGGCCTGGGCAAGGACAGGCTACCGGCGCCTGACCCTGCTGTTGAGCGGTCCTCCGAGGAGCACTTTATGCGGCTACGTCGGGCCGTCAAAGAGCTGGACAGCGCGTGGTTTGATGCCACGAATAACCTGATGGTAAGTTCCACTAACTTTTCTCTTTTTCAACTCTTGCCGGTTTCTCTTCTTCCGGATCCTTTCTATCTTCTCGTCAACCTTTAATTTCATGCCGGTTTCTCTTTTTTGCTGAATCTTGTCTATCTTCCCAGTCCCCGAGTTTCGTGTTGATAGCGTAGCTCTCAGCGCGAAACTTAACTTAGAAACGCGCGAAACCGGCATAGCCAGTCCCCGAGTTTCGGGTTAAGATCTTTGCTCTTAGCGCGAAACTTAACTTAGAAACGCGCGAAACCGACATAGCCAGTCCCCGAGTTTCGGGTTAAGATCTTTGCTCTTAGCGCGAAACTTAACTTAGAAACGCGCGAAACCGGCATAGCCAGTCCCCGAGTTTCGGGTTAAGATCTTTGCTCTTAGCGCGAAACTTAACTTAGAAACGCGCGAAACCGGCATAGCCAGTCCCCGAGTTTCGGGTTAAGATCTTTGCTCTTAGCGCGAAACTTTGGCTAACCTCTTTTTCTTGAACAGACCACGGCTGACGCTTGGAAGATCCTCTTTGAGGAGCTTCTTTGGGAGCACCGGGATCTTGCTGAGGCACATAGCCATTGCCAAGGTAAACTTTTTGTGCCTCCGGCATCTTCTTACCGGAAAGCTTTCTCTTTCTCAACACTTATGATTTTTTGTTTAACAGCTATCCCGGAAGCTTCTATCGAGGCCCTCAAGGCTCAGCTTGCCGCCGCCAAGGGTACCGCTTTCTCTTTTCCGGTTGACTTACTCTTTCTTCATTGTATGAGTACAACTTTGTTAACATTTCCTTTCCGGGTTCCAGAGGAGAAGGACCGGCTTATCCAGCAGCATCAGGAGGAGCTGAGCGCCCAGAGGGCCACCTCCAAAGAGCTTAAGGACCAGCTCATCCATCTTGGGCTCAAGCATAACGAGGAGATGAAGGCCGCCCTTGCCGCTGCGGAGACCAAGCTGCATGAGACGCTGGAGGATGCCGGCAACGCCAGCGTGGTGTTGCAGGCTGAGCTGGAGGAGGCCGCCAAGGCACAGAAGGCAGCCGAGGAGAAGGCCGCGCGGCTGGAGGCGGAGCAGAAGGAGTACGACCTTCTGGTTACGCAAACTGACGCGCTTGCCCTTCGTAAGTTTCTTCCTTTTTCTTTTCCGGTTTCTGCTTATAAGCTTATCTCTTCCGGTTGCATTTGCTTAGCTTCTTTCCTTCTCCTTGTAGGTCTCTTCCCGGATTCTCAGGCGTTTGCCGTGAAGAAGGTTGGAGAGCGCCGGGTGATGACCCACAAGTATAGGGGATCGCAACAGTCTTCGAGGGAAGTAAAACCCAATTTATTGATTCGACACAAGGGGAGACAAAGAACACTTGGAAGCCTTAACAGCGGAGTTGTCAATTCAGCTGCACCTGGAAACATACTTGCTCACAAGAGTTTATCAGTAGTAACGGTTTTATAGCGAGTAGCGGTAGTGAAATAACGACGACGGAGTAACAAAAACAGCGGTAGTGATTTTAGTAAACAAGCAGGATTAAAATACGTAGGCACGGGGACGGATGAACGGGCGTTGCATGGATGAGAGAAACACATGTAACAATCATAGCAGGGCATTTGCGGATAATAATAAAACGGTGTCCAAGTACAAAGCAATCAATAGGCATGTGTTCCATATATAGTCGTGCGTGCTCGCAATGAGAAACTTGCACAACATCTTTTGTCCTACCAGCCGGTGGCAGCCGGGCCTCAAGGGAAACTACTTGGATATTAAGGTACTCCTTTTAATAAAGTACCGGAGCAAAGTATTAACACTCCGTGAACACATGTGATCCTCACATCGCTACCATCCCCTCCGGTTGTCCCGATTTCGTCACTTCGGGGCCATCGGTTCCGGACAACGACATGTGTATACAACTTATAGGTAAGACCATAAACAATGAATATCTTGATGAAGCAATAACATGTTCAGATCTGAGATCATGGCACTCGGGCCCTAGTGACAAGCATTAAGCATAACAAGTTGCAACAATATCATCAAAGTACCAATTACGGACACTAGGCACTATGCCCTAACAATCTTATGCTATTACATGACCAATCTCATCCAATCCCTACCATCCCCTTCGGCCTACAGCGGGGAATTACTCACACATGGATGGGGGAAACATGGCTGGTTGATGTAGAGGCGTTGGCGGTGATGGCGGCGATGATCTCCTCCAATTCCCCGTCCCGGCGGAGTGCCAGAACGGAGACTTATGGCTCCCGCGACGGAGTTTCGCGATGTGGCGGCGTTCTGGAGGCTTTCTGGCGACTTCGACTTCTCCCCGTGCATTTTTAGGTCGAGGCCGATAAATAGTCCGAAGGAGGGCGTCGGAGGCCGGCCGAGGGGCCACACCACGGGGCCGCGCGGGCCCCCCGGGCCGCGCCGCCCTATGGTGTGGGGCCCTCGAGCCTCCACCTCAATTGTCCTTACGGCTCCGTCATTATTACGGGAAAATAGGGCCTTCGCATAAATTCCGAGGATTTTCCCGAAAGTTGGATTTCTGCACAAAAACGAGACACCGGAGCGGTTCTGCGAAAACAGCGTTAGTCCGTGTTAGTTGCATCCAAAATACACAAATTAGAGGCAAAACAATAGCAAAAGTGTTCGGGAAAGTAGATACGTTTTGGACGTATCAACTCCCCCAAGCTTAGCTTATTGCTTGTCCTCAAGCAATTCGAGTTAACAAGCTGAGCGATAAAAGAACTTTCACGAATACATTTGCTCATATGATGTATATATTCTCATGCTATGGCTAATACTTAAGCAATTCATAATGAGATACATGCAAATAAGATCATCTAACAGCTATGTCAATCATGGAGAGGTACCAACAATTAATAATAAGCATCATGAATCATGTATATAAGCAGGATTGCAATGTTCATAAGAGAGTATGATAAAGTGGTATCTCGCTTGCCTGTATTTGATTGGCAAAACATAAATGCCCGGGCACCTCACGGAGTTCATAGAAAGACTAGAAGTAGTGATTGTCAAAGATAAAAGCATCAAAGTTATACCACAATTAATCATATTTTGAGACAAGCATATTATACTAAGAATGACAGGTTGTGCTCTCAAGATAGTGCTCAAAGAAATAATGGAGACACAACATAAAAGTAAAAGATTGACCCTTCGCAGAGGGAAGCGGGGATTAACATGCGCTAGAGCTTTTCATTTTTATAAATCAGGAGTAAAATTATTTTGAGAGGTGTTTGTTGTTGTCAACGAATGGTAATGGGTACACTAACTACCTCGCCAACCGGACTTTCAAGAGCGGCTCCCATGAATTATTTCATATTTATTTGGCACTCCTTCCAACCTTTCTTTCACAAACCATGGCTAACCGAATCCTCGGGTGCCTGCCAACAATCTCATACCATGAAGGAGTGCCTTTTTATTTTATTTTTATTATGATGATGACACTCCCCCCAACCTTTGCTTACACAAGCCATGGCTAACCGAATCCTTCGGGTGCCAGTCCAACAATCACAAACCATGGAGGAGTGTCTATTAAGTTAATTAATTCGGGACTGGGAATCCCATTGCCAGCTCTTTTTGCAAAATTATTGGATAAGCGGATGTGCCACTAGTCCATGTGAGAGTCCGTCAAAAGTGAATGACAAGGTTGAAAGCTAAACACCACATACTTCCTCATGAGCTATGAAACATAAACACAAATTGAGAAGCATTTTGAAGGTTTTAAAGGTAGCGCACGAGAATTTACTTGGAATGGTTTGAAATGCCATGCATAGGTATTTATGGTGGACACTTTTGGAACAACTTGGTTTTCAGGTGTTTGGAAGCACGAGCAGCTTTCCCGCTCAGTACAAGTGAAGGCTAGCAATAGACCAGGGAGCGACAAATCAAGAGAGCAGTAACTGTCATAATCATGCTTGCGGCAAAATAAATTAACGGAGGCATAAAAGAGATACAAGAACTCTGAAGCAATATAGATCATCGAGGCTTAATTGACTTTTTGTTCAGTCATATGCATGCGTGAGCATGTGCCAAGTCGATATAAATGAATTATTCGAGAGGAGGATACCACAATGCCATACTTACTTATGAATAAAACAATGCAAGCAAACATCCATGACATGCTACTCATATTAATAAATTGGAGCTAAACATGAGAGACCATAAACTACTAGACTTTCTCAAATAACATATACCTCACATGAACCAACTAAGCATGCTCACATGGATGAGTATATGTACAAAAATGAAACAAATAGAGTTCATACCAGCCTCTCACCACAATCAGATTGTCGTAGATCATCATTATTGCCTTTTCACTTGTGTAGCTTGGATAATATGAAATGAAAACCACGCTCCAGCCACCGAAGACCATTGAACTCATAAAGAACTTTACAAACCAAAGAAGAACAGCAAATATTTTTGGTGTTTTCGAATTTGAGAACAAGAACGAAAGGAAACAAACAAACAAAGCAAAATCTTTTTGGGTTTTCTTATAGCAAACTAGCAATAGCAAATAAAGTGAAACAAATGCAAGAAACCAAAGCAAACAAATGGTGAAGAGAAACAACAGAAATATTTTTGGTCTTTTTGTGTTTTGGGAAGAAACAAAGCAAAAACAAGAAATAGCAAACTAAAAGAAACGCAGAAAAGCGAGATGGCAGAAATCTGCCAAAACCTGACAGCAGTACAGAAATCGATTTTTACAAAAATCTTACGTTGCTCAGATCGAAAAGTGTTCAACTAATGAAAGTTAGATAACAACCTGGGGAACCTGCACAAAAATTGGCAGCTCAAAATAACGCTCTGGCTATTTTTGAGAATTTTTACGGTAACGTTCCAGAATCTGTTTTCAGGCAGCACTTCCCCAAATATCATCTTCCTCTCATTAGAAAACCACTCAAACGAACAAAACAAGTATGTGCAAGTATCCAGCAACCATAATATGCAAAGAATGAGTGATGCCGGTATACCTCCCCCCAAGCTTAGGCTTTTGGCCTAAGTGGAGTTCAACCCCAACGAGGGTCGTTGTTCCTCGCCGGTGGGTAGTCCATGGAGTAGTCATAGTAAAGTTCCTGTGCAGAAGAAAAGCGTGGAGGCTCCGCATATCCACCATGATAATGCGAGGAACTTGCTGCATCGGATGATGAGTCGAGGTGCTCCTCGACCTCCGTGTCGTCTCTTGCATGTTGACCTCCTCTCTCTATGTGTGCATCCAGTGCACCTTCTGTGACCGACCAATCTCCCCTGGAATCAAGGTTAGACAGAACGAGCGCGAGCAATCTTACTAGTTTCTCAGTTTTCTTAGTTATTCTCCAAACTTTCTTATAAAATATCATCTTGTAATACAGGTTACCCAAGTTGGAGGAATCGAAACAAATTCATGTTTAATCATAGAGGCTATGTCAAGTCTTTCTATGGGGAATGGAATATCAAAATGATGAGGTTCTACATTATGAAAAGCTAGTAAACGAGAGGCGATGAGACCTCCACAAATTCCACCTTTCTCACGGTCAGTAGCAAGTCTATAAGCTATCAATGCCCCCAAATTATAAGTCTTACTATTTTGCAGTGCCGCAGCTAGAAAAGCAAAATCCGGGATAGAAAGTTTACCACCAATCTTTTTAGCAAGAACGCATTTGGTAATAAAATAGGCAAAGTAGCGGATAGCCGGGAGCTGAATACTAGTGATTTTACCATTATCCCCTAAGAAACTCCTTCCATCGCTAATCATCTTGAAGAGGTCCAAGAGTTCTTGCGGCGATCCCCTTATCTTCTCGCATGACCCCCATTGCGGTACTCTAATTGCTGCACAAAAAACACTAAATGGCAAGTTGACAACTTTATTGTAAATTTTATACTGGACCGTGGGGTTAGATCGCGACCAATTGAACTTGAAGTCCTGCACAAAAGACATAGTTAATTTTACATATTGTCTTGGCTCTCCTTCAACAAAGTCACTCAGCCCTGCACGAGAAATTAGACTTTGAACATCTTCAAGTATTCCCGCGCTTCTCATAAAATCCGCGCACGGGTAGTAAGAGGGGTACACTCCCTCTTCACGATTGACTCTCATAACTTGTTGGACTTCCAATTCTTGCTGGTTCAAGTGATATCTATTCCACTCCATTTTCTGAAATTTCAACAAACAATATAGAAATTTGATTTGGTGACATATAATTGAGGGAAACTACCATAGGAACTTGCTAGAGCACTAATCATGCATCAAAACTAGTTTCTACCACTTAGAACAAGCATGCAAGCCCACTAAACATGTTACCTACAGCAGCAAAATATTCAAGATATACTCAACCAAACAAAATTCTACTTGGATGGGTGGAGGAGTCACATACCAAGGAGCAAATGTGCTAAATTTCAGCAGGAAATGCTGGCTGAGCAAAGAGATCGAGAAATCTGGAGCTCTGGAGCAAAAACGCGAGAGAGAGGAACTTGGTACGAGTTTTTCGGGAGAGAGAAGGTGCTTGGGATAAAGAGATGACAAAGTGGGGCAAAGGGGGCCCACACCACATGGTGGCGCGGCCACCTCCTTGGCCGCGCCGGCCTGTGGTTTGGCGCCCTCTGGTGCCCCACAGGTCATCCTCTGGTGCTCCCAGGTGCCTCGTCGAAAAATAGGACCAACGGTATAATTTTTGTGAATTTTTGAAAACTTTGAAAAATGCACATTTCTGGGTATTTAGTTTATTATTACTGTCCAGGAAAATTTTTGAAATCTTCGAATAACTAAAGAACTTTGCAAATTAAAAGTGCTACAGCAACTAGAGCAAGTGGAGGAAGAAAGATATGTTGTTTACCTCCTCTATGCACATAAAAGGTATTCGTTAACAAGGTTGATCAAGTCTTGTCACCAAATAAATTTTACATAGCATAAGAAGAAATAACCTCAAATCAATCATGTTACCTTGAATTGTATTGATATGGATCCAATCACGAGAGTTTGATATTCTTCTTTAGGCTCATATATAGGACAATCAATAGTTCCCACTTTGATAGTTCTCACATTAGAAATAGTATTAACTCCACACGCTTTCTCAATCCTCTTGGGAAAATAAACGGTATGCTCCCTATCATCAACATTGAAAGTAACCTTTCCTTTATTGCAATCAATAACAGCCCTGCGAGTGTTAAGAAAAGGTCTCCCAAGAATAATAGACATATTATCATCTTCGAGCATTTCCAACACAACAAAATCGGTTAATATCAAGCGGTTAGTAGTAACTTGAACAGGAACATTCTCACATATACCAACAGGAATAGCAGTAGATTTATCGGCCATTTGCAAAGATATATCGGTAGGTATCAACTTATCTAAGTAAAGTCTCTTATAAAGAGAAAAAGGCATAACACTAACACCGGCTCCCAAGTCACATAGAGCAGTTTTAACATAATTATTCTTAATAGAACAAGGAATAGTAGGTATACCGGGTCGCCCAACTTCTTTGGAACTTTGCCATTGAAAGAGTAATTAGCAAGCATAGTGGAAATTTCCTCATTTGGGATTTTCCTTTTGTTAGTAACAATATCTTTCATATACTTTGAATAAGGAGGCAATTTAATAGCATCGAGTCAAAGGGATTTGCAAGAATAAAGGTTTCATCCAATCACAAAATTTATTATAGTGTTCTTCTTCCTTTGATTTTAGTTTCTTAGCAGGAAAAGGCATTTGCTTTTGCACCCAAGGTTCTCTTTCATTACCATGTTTCTCAGCAATAAAGTCTTCTTTAGTATACTTTTTATTTTTAGCATGCTTTTCGAGTTCTTCTTCAACCTCTTCTTTATCGGGAGTATCATTCTTATCATTATCTTTATCATGTTCATTACCACTTTCAGTTTCAGCATCAGAAATAGAAATACTATTAGGATCATTAACGAGGTTCGAGAGGATTCTACAACATTTTTATGTTTCTTCTTCTTTTTCTTCCTAGAATGAGCACTAGGTTCAATGTGTTGAGAATCTTGTTCAATTCTTTTGGGATGCCCTTCAGGATATAGAGGATCCTGGGTAGAGACACCACCTCTAGTTGTTACTTCATAAGCATGTTTCTCTTTAGAATTATTCCCTAACAAGTCATTTTGCACTTTAGTGAGTTGATCAATTTGCGTTTGAATCATATGAAAATGTTTAACAAGCATCTTAACATCATTGGAGGTTCTCTCTACAATATCATGCAATTCACTAATAGCTCGAGAATTTTCCATTAAATGATTCTCTACTCTCATATTAAAATTTTCTTGCTTAACAATATAATTATCAAACTCATCTAAGCATTGTGCAGGAGGTTTCGAATACGGAATATCTTCCCTAGTAAAGCGTTGAAGGGAGTTTACCTCAATCATGGATGAAGGGGGAATTATCTCACATATATCTTCTATAGGAGGTAGATTCTTCACATCTTCGGATTTAATACCTTTCTCCTTGAGAGACTTCTTGGCTTCCCTCATATCTTCATCATTCAATTTAATTAAACCCCTCTTCTTCAATATTGGCGTTGGAGTTGGTTCGGGTGTAGTCCAATCATCATGATTCCGGCTTATTTTAGCCAATAATTCTTCGACGTCGTCTGGAGTTCTTTTCCTGAAAACACAACCAGCACAACTATCCAGGTATGCCCTAGACTCAATGGTTAGTCCACTATAAAATATATCAAGTAAATCATGCTTTTCCAAATCATGGTCAGGATGAGCTCTAATAAGAGAGCAAAATCTCGCCCAAGCCTCAGGCAATTTCTCTTCATCTCCCTGGTCAAAATTATAAATTCTCTGCAAAGCAATATGTTGAGCACTAGCAGGAAAGTATTTGCGGAAGAAAACATCAAGCAATTCTTTCGGACTTTTAATAGAATTAGGTGGCAAATTATTATACCAAGTTTTAGCGTCATCTTTTAATGAGAATGGAAAGATTTTAGCAACAAAGTAAGTACGCATCTTGACATCATCAGAAAACAAGCTACTTAGAGTAGATAACTCAGTCATGTGTTCAACAGCACTTTCTTTTTCAGTACCACAAAAGGGTGTTTTCTCAACAATAGCTATATGAGATAGATCAAGAGAAAAATCATAATCTTTATCCTTAATGTTTATAGGAGATGTGGCAAACTTAGGATCGGGAGACAGTTTATATCTAACAGCATGTTCTGCAAGCAACTTTTTAATTTTTCTTGCATCAGTAGTAGCATTGCATTTTTCAATAAAATCATCATTAAGCTCCACATAATCTTCCTCAGGATCATCACTAAAATAATCAAGTTCAGGTGAACTAACAGGTGTAGTAGCATTAGGAGTTTCAGTATTTTCAATTTGTCTAGACCTAGCAATTGTAGCATCTAGAAAAGATCCCAAAGAACCACTATCATCAAGCACAGCAGAAACATTATCAATATTATGAGAGTTTTCAGATTCAGCAGAAGTACCCGCATGTGAAGCATGCGGCGGTGAAACAAGTTTATCAATCACAGATGGTGAATCAAGAGCAGCAGAGGTATTCAGAATTGTACCTTTTCTTGTAGTGGATGGTAATATGGCGATCTTAGTATCGCGAGGTTTACCCATGATGGAGAATTTGCAGCGAACAATATTAATCCAAGTGAACTTCCAAATAAAGCTATGCTCCCCGGCAACGGCGCCAGAAAATAGTCTTGATGACCCACAAGTATAGGGGATCGCAACAGTCTTCGAGGGAAGTAAAACCCAATTTATTGATTCGACACAAGGGGAGACAAAGAACACTTGGAAGCCTTAACAGCGGAGTTGTCAATTCAGCTGCACCTGGAAACAGACTTGCTCGCAAGAGTTTATCGAGTAGTAACAGTTTTATAGTAGTAGCGAGTAGTGAAATAACGACAGCAGAGTAACAAAAACAGCGATAGTGATTTTAGTAAACAGCAGGATTAAAATACCGTAGGCACGGGGACGGATGAACGGGCGTTGCATGGATGAGAGAAACTCATGTAACAATCATAGCAGGGCATTTGCGAGATAATAATAAAACGGTGTCCAAGTACAAAGCAATCAATAGGCATGTGTTCCATATATAGTCGTGCGTGCTCGCAATGAGAAACTTGCACAACATCTTTTGTCCTACCAGCCGGTGGCAGCCGGGCCTCAAGGGAAACTACTCGGATATTAAGGTACTCCTTTTAATAAAGTACCGGAGCAAAGCATTAACACTCCGTGAACACATGTGATCCTCACATTGCTACCATCCCCTCCGGTTGTCCCGATTTCTGTCACTTCGGGGCCATCGGTTCCGGACAGCGACATGTGTATACAACTTATAGGTAAGACCATAAACAATGAATATCTTGATGAAGCAATAACATGTTCAGATCTGAGATCATGGCACTCGGGCCCTAGTGACAAGCATTAAGCATAACAAGTTGCAACAATATCATCAAAGTACCAATTACGGACACTAGGCACTATGCCCTAACAATCTTATGCTATTACATGACCAATCTCATCCAATCCCTACCATCCCCTTCGGCCTACAGCGGGGGAATTACTCACACATGGATGGGGGAAACATGGCTGGTTGATGTAGAGGCGTTGGCGGTGATGGCGGCGATGATCTCCTCCAATTCCCCGTCCCGGCGGAGTGCCGTAACGGAGACTTATGGCTCCCGCGACGGAGTTTCGCGATGTGGCGGCGTTCTGGAGGCTTTCTGGCGACTTCGACTTCTCCCCGTGCGTTTTTAGGTCGAGGCCGATAAATAGTCCGAAGGAGGGCGTCGGAGGCCGGCCGAGGGGGCCACACCACGGGGCCGCGCGGGCCCCCACGGGCCGCGCCGCCCTATGGTGTGGGGCCCTCGGGCCTCCACCTCAATTGTCCTTCCGGCTCCGTCATTATTCCGGGAAAATAGGGCCTTCGCATAAATTCCGAGTATTTTCCCGAAAGTTGGATTTCCGCACAAAAACGAGACACCGGAGCGGTTCCGCTAAAAACAGCGTTAGTCCGTGTTAGTTGCATCCAAAATACACAAATTAGAGGCAAAACAATAGCAAAAGTGTTCGGGAAAGTAGATACGTTTTGGACGTATCACTGGGTTGCCCAGGCCTATGAGAATCTGGGTGCGCCATGGGACCCCTATGACCACTTGGTTGCGCTGAACGCGCGGGTTTCCCATATGCGCGCCATAGATCGGAACCTTTCCGACATCCCTGATGTGGCCACGCAGCTCTTCCGCACTCTCTGGCCTGGAGAAGTGGTGCCAGACACCTTCTCCCTCATCAGCGATCGCCTGAAGGGTGCTGGTAGAAGGATCCAGGAGTGGCAGTGCTCTGCTGCCCGTGCCGGAGCAGACTCCGCGCTTCGCGTTGCCTGCTCCTGGTACCCGGAGCTGGACCTGGATGCCCTCCTCGGAGTGCGCGAAGGAGCTGAAACCGATCTGGACCCGGTCCTCACCGCTAAGCGGCAGGATCGAGCATATCACATCGCGGAGTACGCTGACATGCGCACCTTCATCGCCCCTCCTCCAGACGTCAAGGACTATCTGAGCGACGAGGAGGAAGGTGAAGACGATGAGGAGGCCGGAGCTGATGATGAGCCTCTGGATGGTCCTGGCGCTGGCGACGCTCCTCCCGAAGCCCCTGCTGCTTGAGTATCTGCTGTTAACTGTTTGCTTGTGAAATGCTTGTTGGTCCTGCTTGACTCAAAACACTGTCCGTTAAATTCTACCCCGGTATGCCGGGGTTCGTGATGTAAAACTTTAATCTCCCTTTTGGTTGTGGCACAACAGTTCATGCCGGTATGCTATACCGGTAGTTAATTAACTTATGTTTGCCTTAGCATATTTGCTTATCGTTTTGATTTTATCCTGCACTGCAAAGATTTCGGAATTGTTTCTGCATCCAATTCGATGCACACTTGGCTCTTTTACTTTGGCTCTGCCTGCCTTCTCTGGGCGTTCTTTGGCGTATGAGCGCAAGGTTCTTTTACCAAGCAAGCATTTTCTTGAATTTAGAAATAACTCGAAATTTTTGCGAAAAACCGGTTTAACCGGGGTTAGTTAAGCTTTTCCGGTTTGTTCATTCCCACTCTCTCTTTTCGCAGTTCGTGTGCTTAATTGCTACCGGTTTATCTTGCTTGCCATGAAGCCGGGTTGCGGACAGCAGCAGAGTCGAAGACTCTGGTAGGTTTAGCATGCTACTAAACCGGAAAGAAAAAATGTTCACTAAGCAACCGATGAACTGAAAAAATAAACATATTGCATGCAACTTAGGTAGAGGTAGTCCCCGAGATTCATTTGAGGTTCCGACATCTTTTATTCATAGCATATAAGGTACAAAAAAGGAACTTCTTGCACCACAACTTCAAGAATAGAAGGGACGCAACAGAGCTACGTTCCATGGACGCTTGCTCTCTTCTCCAGACCTGTCCGCCTTTCCTTTCTTCCATTCATGTGCATCGATTAAGTAATAGGCATCATCGTGAAGAGCTTTGCTCACAATGAAGGGACCTTCCCATGGTGGTGAAAGCTTATGCCGGCCTTCAGTGCGCTGCATAGGGCGTAGCACCAGATCTCCTTCCCGGAATACTCTCGGGTTAACCTTCCGGCTATGATAGCGTCTGAGGTTTTGCTGGTAAATGGTTGTTCTTGCCAATGCCAACTCTCTTGCTTCTTCTAGCAAGTCCACATCGTTTTCTCTGGCCTCTTTGACCTCTTGCTCGGTATAGAGCTGCACTCTTGGTGAGTCATGGATAATGTCGGTTGGTATGACCGCTTCTGCTCCGTAAACCATGAAGAACGGAGTGTATCCGGTGGACCGGTTTGGAGTTGTTCTTATACTCCATAGCACTGATGGTAGCTCATCGAGCCAACATCCTGGTGACTTTTCCACCGCTTCAATGAGTCTTGTTTGATACCGGAAAGTATTAACGCGTTTGTTCTTTCCACCTGGCCATTGCCTTGTGGGTGTGCTACCGAGCACAAATCCAACCGGATGTTGTTATCCTCACAAAATCTTTTGAACTCACCTTGAGCAAAATTGGTTCCATTGTCTGTGATGATGCTATGCGGGTAGCCATATCGCAAGATAACATCTTTTAAGAATTTCACCGTTGTGTGCCCATCACACTTTGCGATAGGTTTCACTTCTAGCCACTTGGTGAACTTGTCTACCATGACCAAGATGTGGGTCATGCTGCTCCTTGCAGTTTTGAATGAGCCAACCATATCAAGGCACCAAACAGCAAATGGCCATGTTAGCAGTATGGTTTTCAAACCGGATGCTGGGGTATAATTTTGCTTAGCGTACCTCTGGCACCCATTGCATTTTCTTACCAAATCCTCAGCATTTTCCAAAGCAGTGGGCCAATAGAACCCATGCCGGAACACTTTTGCTACCAGTGCCCTTGATGAGGCGTGGTGCCCACACTCTCCTTGGTGAATTTCTTCAAGCATTTCTTTTCCTTCTTCCGGTTCCACACATCTTTGAAGGACGCCGGTAACACTTCTCTTGTACACCTCACTATTGATGATGGTGTATGCTTTGGACCTCCTCTGGATCCTTCTGGACTCATTTTCGTCATCCGGCAAGGTGCCGTTGATCAGGAATTCCTTAATAGGTTTAACCCACGACGGTGTCTCTCGAACCACAAACACCGGTACATCTATCTCCATGTTATCCACCAGCATCGTTTCTTCCGGTATGGCTGCGACAGTCCCCGATCTTTCCGGAACAGTTCCTGAGCTTGCCGGACCAGTCCCCGAGCTCACCGGAGCAGCCCCCGGGTTCCCTTCGTCGATATCCATGGGCACCAGATGCGATTCCGGTACGAAAATTGATTCTGATTCCGGGCTTGGTTTGATCGATGGCACTCTTAAGTGTGCCAAGGCTATTCCGGGAGGAATTTCTTGCCTAGATGAGCCCAGCTTGGACAAAGCATCCGCGGCCTCATTTTCCGCTCGTGGCACATGGTGAAACTCACAGCCCTCAAAGAAGCCGGCGATCTTTTGCACGTGAAACCGGTACGAAGCCATGTTAGCATCTTTTGTGTCCCAATCTCCGGAACATTGTTGCACCACAAGATCTGAATCTCCATAGCAAATGATCCGGTGCGCACCGATTTCTTTTGCGACCTTAAGGCCATGGATCAAAGCCTCATACTCAGCGACATTGTTTGATGCCCTGAAATGTACTTGCAGAACATACCGGAGATGATCTCCCTTAGGTGAAGTAAGTACTACACCGGCACCTAGACCCTCTTTTAGCTTGGATCCGTCAAAGTGCATCTTCCAGTATTCTATCTTGTGATTCGGCGGCTTGTATTGCATTTCCGCCCAATCGACAAGGAAATTAGACAAAGCCTGCAATTTTATGGCATCCCTTCTTTCATACACTGGTACGTATGGTGATATCTGGATTGCCCACTTTGCAATCCTACCGCTGGCATCTTTGTTGCACATGATATCGGAAATGGGTGCTTCACTCACCACTTTCATGGGGTGCTCTTCAAAGTAATGTTTGAGCTTGGTGGCGGCCATGTACACGCCATAAGTCATTTTATGGAAGCGAGGGTAGTTTTGTTTTGAGAGGGAGAGCACCTCGCTCAGGTAGTATACCAGCCTCTGGACGGTTTTTCCTTCCTCTTCTCTTTCGACCACAACTACCACACTCACCACCCGGTTTGTTGCTGCTATGTATAACAGCATAGGCTCTCTTTCTAGAGGTGAAGCCAGTATAGGCGCTGTAGCCAGCATTGTTTTCAGCTCTTTGAACGCCGCGTCTGCCTGAGGGGTCCAGACGAACGTATCAGATTTTTTCATGAGAGCATAGAGCGGCAGAGCTTTTTCTCCCAACCTGCTTATGAACCGGCTTAGCGATGCCAAGCTTCCGGTAAATTTTTGCACATCCTTGAGATCGCGCGGTATTGTCATTCTTTCGATGGCCCGGATTTTTACCGGATTAACCTCGATGCCCCGGCTTGATACGAGAAAGCCAAGCAGCTTGCCGGCAGGTACACCAAAGGTACATTTTGCCGGATTGAGTTTCATCCGGAATCTTCTCAAGTTATCAAACATTTGCCGGAGGTCATCGATTAAGGTTTCTTTTACCTTGGTTTTTACCATGACATCGTCCACATAGACTTGTACATTTTTTCCAATCTGGTCAAACAAACATTTTTGCATACAGCGCTGGTACGTTGCACCAGCGTTGCGCAAACCAAAAGGCATAGTAACATAGCAATAAGCCCCGTGTGGGGTAATGAACGCAATTTTTATTTGATCTTCCTTTTTCAGGGGGATTTGGTGGAAACCGGAATAAGCATCCAAGAACGACAACAGTTCACAACCTGCAGTGGAATCAATCACTTGATCGATCCGCGGTAACGGGAAAGGGTCTTTTGGGCAAGCTTTGTTCAAGTTGGTGTAGTCGATGCACATGCGTCACACCTTTGGAGCTTTTGCTTCCAGGTTCTCTTCTTTCTTCTTTTCGACCAGCACCGGATTGGCTAGCCACTCGAAGTGCAAGTACTTCCACGATGAAACCGGCAACCGTAACTTTGTCACCTCTTCTCCAATGATCTTTCTTCTCGTCTTCAAGAAACCGGCGTAGCGGCTGCCTTACCGGCTTCGCATCTTTCCGGACATTTAATGAGTGCTCAGCCAGCTTCCTCGAACACCTACCAAGTCATCGATAGACCGTGCAAAGATATTCCGATTCTCACGGAGGAAGCCGACGAGCGCGCTTTCCTATGCTTCATTCATGCCGGCACCGATACGAACGGTGCGCTCGGGTAAGCCGGGTCCAGCGACAATGTCCTTTGTTTCTTTTGTCGGCTTGAATGCCGGTGTGCCCGTGTTTGCACTCATTGCCGCTAAACTCAGCTCGTGAGGATCGAGCCAGCCGCAACCGCAGCTTGCATTCTCCTCTTTTCCTCTCGCGATCACCAGCGATTCTGTCAGGTTTGATCCGGCGGAAGCTGTTTCCAGTGAGACTTTGTAGTTTCCCACCACAGTTAAGGGTCCACGAGGTGCCGGCATCTTCATCTTGAGATATGCCGTGTGAGTTGAGGCCATGAAAGCAGCCAATGCCGGTCTCCCCAGCAATGCATGGTAAGGACTATCTAAGTCCACCACCTCAAACTCAAGGTTTTCAACCCGGCAGTTGTCACGTCCTCCGAACGACACATCCACCAGGACTTTTCCAACCGGTGCACAAGACAAGCCCGGAACGATTCCGTGGAAAGTCGTGCGAGTTGGCTGAAGCATGTTTTCTGTTATGCCCAGCATGTTCATGGTGTGCCGGTACATGATGTTTATGCTGCTCCCATTGTCTATCAGCACCTTGCTGAACTTGACTCGAGCATTTGGCCCTTGCATGATTGGGTCCAAGACAAGAGCATAGCCACCCGGGTTAGGCATGATCTTAGGGTGATCCTTGAACGACCACGAGATCTCTTGATCAGACCACAACATGTATTTTGGCACTGCCGGCATCACCGCGTTCACTTCCATGGAACGGCGATGTAGGCTCTGTCTGTCGGTTGGCTCAGTGACGAACACAACGCAGCACATATCTGGGTCATGGTAAACATTCCGGCCCAAAGGTGCCGGTAGAGGCGGTTGGCCATTGCCCTCTCCCACCTGGTTCACTTGCTGGTAGTGCTGCCGGTTCGGCTGAGGTTGTACCGGTAAAGCGTTTGCTTCGGTAAGCGGTGGTGGTGGTGGTAGCTGTTGTTGCCGCGGCACGTCTTGCGGTGGTTGTGCATCTTTTACCGCTCCCTTTTGCATCAAGTACTTGGTCCAGGTACAATCCTTCGTCAGATGATTTGACGGGTGAGCCGGATTCGGTGTGTGCCACCGGCAAGGTTGCTCCATAGCAGCTTCCATGGTGTATTTCGCGGGTTCTTGCCAGTTCTTTTTCTGGCCCCAGGGTTTCTTTTCAACCCACTGTTTCTTAGGACCCGCCCATGGCTGATATCCTGTTCTCTGTCTCTGACTGCCGCTGGCCTCAGAGTTATCTTGCACAGCAGCAACTTGCTGCGGACCGTACCTTCGATCCGGGAAATCTTCCCTTCTTTTGTTGTTCCGGTTATCCCGGTGTTGCTCTTGGCGCTGCTGAGGCGGGTTTGACTGCTCCGGCTCAGGTTGTACCGCCGGCTGCGTTGGGTCTCCCAACGCATAGCTATCCGCCACACGAATCATTTCTGCCAACGTTGTCGGCATGTTCCGCTGCAGCTTTTGCCACAACGGTGAACCTCTTCTGCACCCACTGCTAAACCAAGCAATGGCTTGCGCCTCTATCACCCCTTCACAGGAGTTCCTTGTGGTGTTCCACCGGGCCAGATAATCCCGGTCTGTTTCATTTGGGCATTGCACGCACAGAGCGAGCTGCTGCGGCCTGTTTGGCCTCCGGTATGTGCTGCTGAAGTTACTCACAAAAGCTTCCTCAAAATCCAACCAACTATTTATGCTTCCTGCCGGCAAGTTGTTTAGCCAGATTCTTGCCGGTCCCACCAAGAACGATGGTATGATTCTCACGGCCCAACGCCGGTTTCCTCCTCCTGCTACGGTTCCTCCGCCGCCTGCGACGTATACCGCGGTCACGTAATCCGCGAGCCAGTCTTCCAGCTTAGTGGTGCCATCATATGTTTTTGTGTCACGCGGCAACTGAAAGTTGCGAACCGGTGGTCCTTCTTTCATGATTCTTGGACCAAAACACTTTGGGCCTGGAGGTCCTTCTGCCTCGATCATCTCTGACAAATATACTCTGTCCAGACGGTGCCTCGCATCCCATTCTGGCAGGTATCTTTCTCCCAAGTGCTCTCCCAATGGGTTCCGGTATGCTGCCGGTCTTGCTGAATCGACCTCGTCTTCATGTTCCGGTATCGCGGCCCTTGCCTGCCGGTACCTTGGAGGATCTATTTCCTCTTCATCGTACGCTGCCCTTGCAGCTCGATAATTTTGCCCGGTTTCGTGTCTACCGGCATGATTGTTTCCGGCATAGCCTCCTTTGGCGTAGCCTCTGTCTGCCCCTTGGCTTTTTCTACCGGCATCGTATTGCCCGGCTTGTTGTTTTCCGGCCAGAACCGGATCATACACAGTCATCTGCTGCGCATTCATCTCTTTTTCTCTTCTTCTGTCCGGATGGGGGACGAAGCCTGCCCATGGGACTTGCTACCGGCATTTTTTGTTGAACGCGCGGACTTTGAAGCCACAGCTTTGTTTAGCTTAGCAAGCTGCTCAGCGTGTTGTTGCTCGATAGTCTCAAGCAGCTCCCGGACGCGCTCTTGTTGTTTTGCCAGAGCGTCCCCGGAAAGAGATTCACACAGCGCTACTGTGGCTTTAGCAGCTTTTATGGTTTTATCCGGGCTACTGTACTTAGGTTTCTCTACAATGCTCACGGATGCAGAGGTACTTTTGCTGGTAAGAATTTCTTTACGCAGATCCTGATCTAGATTGCGAGCCTTAAGCCGGTTCTCCGGTATCCTAGCAGCATGAGCGCTAACAGAAGCAAAACCATGGGCAGCGTTATACTCACGTACGGTTAGGTTCAGCTCGCGCTGCGCCCTGACGACGTCCTTCCCGCTCTCGAGTATCTTCTGGCGCTGCGCCTCCAGCTCCGCCTGAGCCGCTGCCGGGTCGATGTTCTGCGTGATGGGGGTGGCGAGGACGTTCATCGCCGCTTGGAGTGGCGTTTCCGGTAGTGCAGATGATGCTCCCGCAGAGCATGCGTCGCGCTCCAGCGGAGGCTTGGCCGCACGGGTTGGAACCGCACGCCCAGCGCCTTCTTCCACAGCTCCCTTGCCGGCGTCGACCGCGCCTGCCATCATCACCTCCACGCTGCCAGGAGCGCGGCCTGCATGTAGCCATCTTGGCGGATCCGGCGCCACCAGCACCGGCGAGGGGCACTGGCGCACAGGGACGGTGCCAAAGTAGATGCGGTGGCTACCGAACTCGATGATGCAGCCGTTCTTGGGGAAGATGCCGCCGTTGGCGAAGCAGCCCGCGTTGTCGTTGATGAAGTCCATGGCGTAGATGCGCTGCACCAGCGCGGACACCGTACGCTGGCCGGCGACGTCGAGGATGCCCGCCCGAATGTGAACTCCAGCAAGCGCCACTTCATGCCCCACGGTGGGCGCCAACTGTCGTCGTGGCGAACGAGCAGATGCCATGGGATGGCTTGAGTTGGAGCCGAATGGGCGCAAGAGGATTCGGGGGAGGGTTTGTGATTAGATGGGATGAACTTCTGGATGCTTTCCTCAAGAACACAGCCAAAGGCAGGGATACAAGAAGAAACACAAGAGGAAGAACTCTGCTCTAGATCACTATCTTCATTGATCTCAACATGATTACAGGTTTTTGGATGCAAGGTTCATCTAGAGACTGATCCTCCTGGATACGGGTGTGCCCCCTCTCCTTATATAGGGGAGAGGGTGGCTTACAGAGCAAGAAACCCTAATGGCATCTTTGACTGGACAAACTACTTTACAAAGTAACTTTAATCATAGATGACGTCGGGGTCTTCTTTAATGAGGGAGGCTGACGTCCTCCGGCTTCTTTCACGTCATCCCTCTCTTTGGCGCCAGGGCTTCGATTAAAGCCACTTTGCTTAGCTCATCCTTGTCCTCTAGCTCTGAAGAGAATCTTTGACCAGTCCTGCCGACATGCTCTTCTTTCCAGTAGCCCGGTATCTTCTTTATCCGGTTCCGGTATACCCCTCTGGGGATACCGGCATGGCTTTGCTTAGTCATACTCTTATCTTTGTGCTCCGGTAAAACATTAAACCGGTATCTTGATGTCCCAAACCATCCGGTTTGGCATGCCTTTGGCATACCGGGGGTCATCCCCCCAACAATGCCAATCCAGGCATCATTTTTTGTAGCCATGTTGATCGTCCAATTCTTTCCCTTGGACTCCGCATAGATGAGAGGGGCGAGGTCTTTAAGTTTCAAGACATTAAGCCAAGGGGCGTCCCAAAGCTTCGTCTTCTTCCCATTTCCCACAACGATATTTGTGGAAGCATAGAAAAGATCCATGTCCACCTCCGTGCAAGGATTTCCCAAGCCAACCCAAATCTTGGCCGGGTCCGTCCATTCTAACCAAGGCCACCGCAATCTAAGGGCTCTTGTGAATTTCTCAACATTAAGCACTCCAAGCCCCCCAAGATCTTTGGGGCGGCAAACCTCCTCCCAATTGACTTTGCATTGCCCTCCAGTGACTTTTTCGGTTGCCGTCCAAAGAAAGGCTCTCTCAATCTTCTTCATGTTGTCGAGAACGGGAGGCGGAATGACAAGGGGAGTTAGGTGATAGATCGCTTGGGATGCAATGATGGACTTGACAAGAGCGGTTCGACCGGCCATGTTAATGAATTTGCCATCCCAAGTTGGAATTTTCCCGACCATCTTATCAATTAGAGGTTGAAAATCCACATTCTTCAATTGCCACACAGATAGTGGAAGTCCGAGGTATTTGATAGGAAATTTTTCTCTACGAATAGGAAGATCTTCAAGTATATCGTCCAAGGCAACACCATGACAATGAATAGGAACAACGGAACTCTTTTGGAAGTTAGTGCAAAGGCCGGTGACCTCTCCAAAAGCCTTAAGGATGCATGCAAGGTTGCGGATATCTTCTCTTAAGGGCGCAAGGAAAATGATCGCATCGTCGGCGTAGAGGGAAGTGCGCAAAATGGGTCCCCGTCTCCTAACTTTGTGAAGAAGGCCGTGGGCGGTGGCAAGGTCAAGCACTTGTTGCAACGGGTCAATTCCAAGGTTGAAGAGCAAAGGTGAGAGGGGATCCCCTTGCCGGAGCCCGCATCCATGAGAGATGGGAGGGCCGGCCACACCATTGAGAAGGACCCGGGAAGAAGAAGTGACGAGTAGGGTGGTAATCCAATTACAGAAAGCACTCGGGAAGCCCCTCCGTTGAAGGAGGTTAATCAAGTAATCCCACCTTAGGGAGTCGAAGGCTTTGCGGATGTCAAGTTTGAGGAGGGGACTGATACGCGTACAGCACGCGACCGTTGGGAACCCCAAGAGGAAGGTGTGATGCGTACAGTGGCAAGTTTTCCCTCAGTAAGAAACCAAGGTTTATCGAACCAGTAGGAGCCAAGAAGCACGTTGAAGGTTGATGGCGGCGAGATGTAGTGCGGCGCAACACCGGGGATTCCAGCGCCAACGTGGAACCCGCACAACACAACCAAAGTACTTTGCCCCAACGAAACAAGTGAGGTTGTCAATCTCACCGGCTTGTCGTAACAAAGGATTAGATGTATAGTGTGGATGATGATTGTTTGCGAGAAAACAAGTAAAACAAGTATTGCGAGAGATTGTATTCGATTAAAAGAATGGACCAGGGTCCACAGCTCACTAGTGGTGTCTCTCCCATAAGAATAAGCATGTTGGGTGAACAAATTACAGCTTGGGCAATTGACAAATAGAGAGGGCATGACCATGCACATACATGATATGATGAGTATAGTGAGATTTAATTGGGCATTACGACAAAGTACATAGACCGCTATCCAAGCATGCATCTATGCCTAAAAAGTCCACCTTCGAGGTTATCATCCGAACCCCTTCCAAGTATTAAGTTGCAAACAACGGACAATTGCATTAAGTCCGGTGCGTAATGTAATCAATAACTACATCCTCGGACATAGCATCGATATTTTATCCCTAGTGGCAACAAGCACATCCACAACCTTAGAACTTTCTCGTCACTCGTCCCAGATTTAATGGAGGCATGAACCCACTATCGAGCATAAATACTCCCTCTTGGAGTTAAGAGTAAAAACTTGGCCAGAGCCTCTACTAATAACGGAGAGCATGCAAGATCATAAACAACACATAGATAATAATTGATAATCAACATAACATAGTATTCTCTATCCATCGGATCCCAACAAACACAACATATAGCATTACATATAGATGATCTTGATCATGTTAGGCAGCTCACAAGACCCGACAATGAAGCACATAAGGAGAAGACGACCATCTAGCTACTGCTATGGACCCATAGTCCAGGGGTGAACTACTCACTCATCACTCCGGAGGCGACCATGGCGGTGAAGAGTCCTCCGGGAGATGATTCCCCTCTCCGGCAGGGTGCCGGAGGCGATCTCCTGAATCCCCCGAGATGATTTGGCGGCGGCGTCTCTGTAAGGTTTTCCGTATCGTGGCTCTCGGTACTAGGGGTTTCGCGACGAAGACTATATGTAGGCGGAAGGGCAGGTCAGGAGGCGTCACGAGGGCCCCACACGCTAGGGCCGCGCCGCCCTAGTGTGGCGGCGCCCCGTGGCCCCACTTCGTCTCCTCTTCGGTCTTCTGGAAGCTTCGTGGCAAAATAGGCCCCTGGGTGTTGATTTCGTCCAATTCCGACAATATTTCCTTACTAGGATTTCTGAAACCAAAAACTGCAGAAAATAGCAACTGGCTCTTCGGCATCTCGTTAATAGGTTAGTGCCGGAAAATGCATAAATATGACATAAAGTATGCATAAAACATGTAGGTATCATCAATAATGTGGCATGGAACATAAGAAATTATCGATACGTCGGAGACTTATCAGCATCCCTAAGCTTAGTTTCGCTCGTCCCGAGCAGGTAAACGATAACAAAGATAATTTCTGGAGTGACATGCCATCATAACCTTGATCATACTATTGTAAGCATATGTAATGAATGCAGCGATCAAAACAATGGTAATGACATGAGTAAACAAATGAATCATATAGCAAAGACTTTTCATGAATAGTACTTAAAGACAAGCATCAATAAGTCTTGCATAAGAGTTAACTCATAAAGCAATAATTCAAAGTAGAGGTATTGAAGCAACACAAAGGAAGATTAAGTTTCAGCGGTTGCTTTCAACTTATAACATGTATATCCCATGGATAGTTGTCAATATAAAGTAATATAACAAGTGCAATATGCAAGTATGTAGGAATCAATGCACAGTTCACACAAGTGTTTGCTTCTTGAGGTGGAGAGAAATAGGTGAACTGACTCAACATAAAAGTAAAAGAAAGGTCCTTCGCAGAGGGAAGCATTGATTGCTATATTTGTGCTAGAGCTTTGGTTTTGAAAACAAGAAACAATTTTGTCAACGGTAGTAATAAAGCATATGTGTTATGTAAATTATATCTTACAAGTTGCAAGCCTCATGCATAGTATACTAATAGTGCCCGCACCTTGTCCTAATTAGCTCGGACTACCTGGATTATCATCGCAATACATATGTTTTAACCAAGTGTCACAAAGGGGTACCTCTATGCCGCCTATACAAAGGTCTAAGGAGAAAGCTCGCATTGGATTTCTCGCTATTGATTATTCTCAACTTAGACATCCATACCGGGACAACATAGACAACGAGATAATGGACTCCTCTTTTATGCATAAGCATTCAACAACAATTAATTTTCTCATATGAGATTGAGGATATTTGTCCAAAACTGAAACTTCCACCATGGATCATGGCTTTAGTTAGCGGCCCAATGTTCTTCTCTAACATTATGCATGCTCTAACCATTCTAGCGGTAAATCTCCCTTACTTCAGACAAGACGGACATGCATAGCAACTCACATGATATTCAACAAAGAGTAGTTGATGGTGTCCCCAGGAGCATGGTTATCGCACAACAAGCAACTTAATAAGAAATAAAGTGCATAAGTACATATTCAATACCACAATAGTTTTTAGGCTATTTGTCCCATGAGCTATATATTGCAAAGGTGAAGAATGGAAATTTTAAAGGTACCACTCAAGCAATTTACTTTGGAATGGCGGAGAAATACCATGTAGTAGGTAGGTATGGTGGACACAAATGGCATAGTGGTTGGCTCAAGGATTTTGGATGCATGAGAAGTATTCCCTCTCGATACAAGGTTTAGGCTAGCAAGGTTATTTGAAACAAACACAAGGATGAACCGGTGCAGCAAAACTCACATAAAAGACATATTGTAAACATTATAAGACTCTACACCGTCTTCCTTGTTGTTCAAACTCTTTACTAGAAATTATCTAGACCTTAGAGAGATCAATTATGCAAACCAAATTTTAGCAAGCTCTATGTATTTCTTCATTAATAGGTGAAAGGTATATGATGCAAGAGCTTAAACATGAGCACAAAAATTTACAAGTATCACATTATCCAAGACATTTTAGAATTACTACATGTATCATTTTCCGTTTCCAACCATATAACAATTTAACGAAGAAGATTCAACCTTCGCCATGAATATTATGAGTAAAGCCTACGGACATATTTGTCCATATGCAACAGCGGAGCGTGTCTCTCTCCCACACAATGAATGCTAGGATCCATTTTATTCAAACAAAACAAAAACAAAAACAAACCGACGATCCAAGCAAAGTACATAAGATGTGATGGAATAAAAATATAGTTTCACTAGAGGAACCTGATAATGTTGTCGATGAAGAAGGGGATGCCTTGGGCATCCCCAAGCTTAGACGCTTGAGTCTTCTTGAAATATGCAGGGGTGAACCACCGGGGCATCCCCAAGCTTAGAGCTTTCACTCTCCTTGATCATATTGTATCATCTCCCTCTCTTGATCCTTGAAAACTTCCTCCACACCAAACTCAAAACAACTCATTAGAGGGTTAGTGCACAATCAAAATTTACATGTTCAGAGGTGACATAATCATTCTTAACACTTCTGGACATTGCACAAAGCTACTGAAAGTCAATGGAATCGAAAAATCCATCAAGCATAGCAAAATAGGCAATGCGAAATAAAAGGCAGAATCTGTCAAAACAGAACAGTTCGTAAAGACGAATTTTATTGAGGCACCAGACTTGCTCAAATGAAAATGCTCAAATTGAATGAAAGTTGCGTACATATCTGAGGATCACTCACGTAAATTGGCATAATTTTCTGAGCTACCTACAGAGAATTAGGCCCAGATTCGTGACAGCAAAGAAATCTGTTTCTGCGCAGTAATCCAAATCTAGTATGAATCTTACTATCAACGACTTTACTTGGCACAACAATGCACAAAACTAAGATAAGGAGAGGTTTCTACAGTAGTAACAACTTCCAAGACTCAAATAAAAAACAAAATTACTGTAGTAAAAACATGGGTTGTCTCCCATAAGCGCGTTTCTTTAACGCCTTTCAGCTAGGCGCAGAAAGTGTGTATCAAGTATTATCAAGAGATGATGCATTAACAGCGGGGTTTGGATTTTCTCAACCATGCATAGTATTTTGGATACATAGGTTTCAGCGGCTCCCTTTTCATTAGTCTTGGGCTTGCTACTCTCATCAAACAGATTTTCAGGAATAAGCCAAGCATAATTATCATCTAGAGCTTCATGCATCGCTAGGAGCTTACATGGTATTGGTGCTTTAATCTCCCCACCATCATTAACATTATTAGTGTACTTAATTCTATCCATATCCATATTTTCAAGTGTTCTTTTAAAATCGGTGATCATGCCAAGCCTATCATGCTTACTAAAAACTTTTCTAGCTTCTTTAGCTATATCCGCAAATTCTCGCACTAAGACTTTTAGAACAAAATCTCTTTTCTCTCCCTTCTCCATATCAGAAAGTGTAAGAAACATGTGTTGTATCATGGGGTTGAGACTAATAAATATAGATTCCATCATGCGTACCAAACAAATAGAGGCATCTTCATAAGTAGGGACAGCTTTTGCAAGGGGTATATCTTTAAGATCTTCATGCATACTAACGTGGGTGAAAAATTCTTCTATATTATCTCTTCCAATTATAGACCGTTGTCCCACCGGTATATCTTTTACAGTAAACTTAAAAGGAAACATGATGAAATAAGTAAAGCAAATGCAAGTAACTAATTTTTTTGTGTTTTTGATATAGAGTATGCAAACAAGAAAGTAAATAAAGTAAAGCTAGCAACTAATTTTTTTGTATTTTGATATAATGCAGCAAACAAGAAAGTAAATAAAAGTAAAGCAAGACAAAAACAAAGTAAAGAGATTGGATTGTGGAGACTCCCCTTGCAGCGTGTCTTGATCTCCCTGGCAACGGCGCCAGAAAACAGTCTTGATACGCTTACAGCACGTGACCGTTGGGAACCCCAAGAGGAAGGTGTGATGCGTACAGTAGCAAGTTTTCCCTCAGTAAGAAACCAAGGTTTATCGAACCAGTAGGAGCCAAGAAGCACGTTGAAGGTTGATGGCGGCGAGATATAGTGCGGCGCAACACCAGGGATTCCGGCGCCAACGTGGAACCTGCATAACACAACCAAAGTACTTTGCCCAAACGAAACAGTGAGGTTGTCAATCTCACCGGCTTGCTGTAACAAAGGATTAGATGTATAGTGTGGATGATGATTGTTTGTAGAAAACAGTAAAACAAGTATTGCAGTAGATTGTATTCGATTAAAAGAATGGACCGGGGTCCACAGTTCACTAGTGGTGTCTCTCCCATAAGAATAAGCATGTTGGGTGAACAAATTACAGTTGGGCAATTGACAAATAGAGAGGGCATGACCATGCACTTACATGATATGATGAGTATAGTGAGATTTAATTGGGCATTACGACAAAGTACATATACCGCTATCCAGCATGCATCTATGCCTAAAAAGTCCACCTTCAGGTTATCATCCGAACCCCTTCCAGTATTAAGTTGCAAACAACAGACAATTGCATTATGTATGGTGCGTAATGTAATCAATAACTACATCCTCGGACATAGCATCGATGTATTATCCCTAGTGGCAACAGCACATCCACAACCTTAGAACTTTCTGTCACTCGTCCCGCATTTAATGGAGGCATGAACCCACTATCGAGCATAAATACTCCCTCTTGGAGTTAAGAGTAAAAACTTGGCCGAGCCTCTACTAATAACGGAGAGCATGCAAGATCATAAACAACACATAGATAATAATTGATAATCAACATAACATAGTATTCTCTATCCATCGGATCCCAACAAACACAACATATAGCATTACAGATAGATGATCTTGATCATGTTAGGCAGCTCACAAGACCCGACAATGAAGCACATAAGGAGAAGACGACCATCTAGCTACTGCTATGGACCCATAGTCCAGGGGTGAACTACTCACTCATCACTCCGGAGGCAACCATGGCGGTGAAGAGTCCTCCGGGAGATGATTCCCCTCTCCGGCAGGGTGCCGGAGGCGATCTCCCGAATCCCCCGAGATGGGATTGGCGGCGGCAGCGTCTCCGGAAGGTTTTCCGTATCGTGGCTCTCGGCATCGGGGGTTTCGCGACGAAGACTATATGTAGGCGGAAGGGCAGGTCAGGAGGCGTCACGGGGGCCCCACACGCTAGGGCCGCGCGGGCCCCCCTGGGCTGCGCCGCCCTAGTGTGGCGGCGCCCCGTGGCCCCACTTCGTCTCCTCTTCGGTCTTCTGGAAGCTTCATGGCAAAATAGGCCCCTCGGCGTTGATTTCGTCCAATTCCGAGAATATTTCCTTACTAGGATTTCTGAAACCAAAAACAGCAGAAAACAGCAACTGGCTCTTCGGCATCTCGTTAATAGGTTAGTGCCGGAAAATGCATAAATATGACATAAAGTATGCATAAAACATGTAGGTATCATCAATAATGTGGCATGGAACATAAGAAATTATCGATACGTCGGAGACGTATCAGGGACTCGGGTTCTTGTTCTTATGCAATCTTGTAGCCATGGTTTTGACATAGAGAAAGTTGTCATGTATACTTATTCTTTTGATGAAAGCACTTTGGGCATTTGAGATGAGCTCATTCATGGACGGTCCAAGGAGAATGGCAAGCACTTTGGTTATAATTTTTGCGACGGAATGGATTAGACTAATCGGTCTAAAGTCGGAAATCTCCTCGGCACCATCCTTTTTTGGCAAGAGGACCACATTTGCGGAGTTGAGCCAATGTAAGTTTGACACATGGAGGTTACCAAATTGGTGAATCACCCGCATAAGATCTGTTTTGACCACGTCCCAACACCTTTTGAAGAATATGCCCGTAAACCCATCCGGCCCGGGTGCTTTGTCACCCGGCAATTGCTTTATGGCATGGAGCACTTCCTCCTCGGTGAAAGGCTCCCCAAGGTGTTGCAAGGACGATTTTCAAAGACAATGTCATCCCAATTGAAATCACATTTCCTAGCTTCTCCCCTTCCCATGACCGAGGAGAAGTGTGAGAGGACGATCGCTTCCTTATGCTCATGATTGGTGACCCAACCGTTGTTATGTTTGATGCGATGGATGTGGTTTTTCCGTCTCCGGGCATTAACTCTCAAATGGAAAAACTTCGTGTTTGCGTCTCCCTCTTTTATGTTTGCGATACGGGCACATTGCTTCTTCCTTGCTCTCTCAATCAACGCTAAGCTCGTGACCCTCCTCTTAAGGCAACTCCGAAACTCATGCTCCTCCATGGCTAATGTCCTTGACTCTTGGGCGATGTCGAAGTGGAGGATGAGGAGAAGGGTGGCATCGAAAAGGACTTTGGAACTTAGTTTAGCCGTCTAGGTACCTTGTGGCATCATATAGTCTGTAACTAGGAAATTCACTGATGAAGGTAATCCATTGAGCAAGGACTTTTGACGTAATTTGCTCATGTTTACTTGTATTCTCTATGTTGGCATTTTTGTTGTTCTAATATTCCTCATGCCTGCTATCAAATCATTCATCCAAGGGTTCTCTCTGAAGTATATTGATGTTTATTTCAAAAGTTGAAGGACTAACATAAGTGTATTATTGGAGAGTAGATCTGAATTGAAATAATGTATCTTCGAATTCTTTAATGTATTTCTGTCAACCATAGATTTGCGTTAGAGCAGCAACACAAGGTATCTTCATCAGTCAGCAAATAAGTATGTGCTACACTTTCTCCTGTTTGGCATCGCATATACAAATAGAATCGACAGTCATCAAACATCTCATTCAGCTCAATGATATGGTTGCAGTTAAATAAGAACATATGTTATGAACTAATCAAAGACGTTAGCATGTGAAATGAAGGTCAACAATAGAAAAAGTGCATATAACATGCAGGTGGAATGTTAGTTCTTTCTTTCTGAAGCAATGTGTATACTAGTTGAATGCTCGTGCGTTGCTACGGTCTGTTAAGTTGATGGTGCCATGCCAAGTCAACAAAATGTGTCATCAAGTTTGTGAGAGCTTTACTAACTAATTTCTCATGATAAAATTTAATTTAGAAGATAAATAAAAACATGATGAATATACTTGGAATAGCAATGATACTAGTAGGTAGATATGGTGGACACAATTAGCAAACTTTGGTTTTTGGTAGTTGGATGCACGAGTAGAGCTTATACTCAGTACAGGTGAAGGCTAGCAAAAGACTGGGAGCGACCAACTAAGAGAGCAATAATGGCCATAATCATGCATAGCGACAAAACATTATTGATCAAAGCATAAAGTGATATTACAAGTCAAAAACTAAATGATCATAGAGGCTTTAGTTGACTGGTTGTAGTCATAAAATGATGTAAACATGTGCCAAGTCAACCCAATAAAGCATCAAAAGATAATACCACAATATTATGCTTTTTTTTATTATGGAAACAACATATGATTCTTTCAATGGCACATTAAGCACTCTCAGCTATTTGAGATAAGTCATGATACAACAATAACTGCTAAGCATATGATTAAAGTAACATCCAACATGACATGCCAAAGTCTAAACAAGCTTTCTTTCGCATCACTATAAACATGAAACATTTTACTCGTCTCCAACACCAATCAAATCATTTTAAACAACTCTCAGAGATAATAACCAATAAAGACCATAGAGCTAATCATACATAAATAAAGAAAACTAACAATATCTGAACAAAATACGAGTGGAAAACCAAGAGCTAAACGCGGTACTAGCAAAAGAGAACACTCGCAGAACAATAAGAGAGAAAACTAGAGTGTTTTATGCAATTAAAATGGAGTGTGTTATTCTCCAAAACAAATATGCTGTGATCCAACCATATTCTACAGCAAAAAAACAAAAGAAAACTAAAAATAAAAATAAAGAAACTCCAAGAACAACACATAGCATATGAAGCAATAAAAATATAGCGTCTGGAAAGATGACTTGATGCTTTGTTGATGAAGAGGGGATGCCTTGGGCACCCCCAAGCTTTGACGCTTTTGTACCTCTGGCATATTTCTTGGGGTGACATGGGCATCCCCAAGCTTGAGCTTTTGTCCATTCTTCATCTCATTACATCATTCTTCTACCCCTATACTTGAAAACTTCCTTCATACAAAACTTCACACAATTCTTATTAGCAGCATTAGTACAATCAAAATAACAAATCCACTTAGGTTCAATTCTAACATATATCAAACATCCATTGAAACATTAGTTACTGTAGCAACTTCTTCAAAAATCTCTTTCTCTCAAAAGAACTAAAAAAGAAAGAGATTAAGAGGCAAATGCAAATAGTGGTAGAAATCTGTCAAGACAGAACAACAGGTAAAGATCGATTTTTTCGAAAATCTTCTGTTGCTCCGATCGAAGAGTGCTCAACTAACGAAAGTTAGATAATAACCTGGGGCATATGCTCAAATTGGCAGCTAAAAATTATATTCAGGATGTGAATATGAATTTTTTTACAGGACAGAATCTGTTTCAGGACAGCAACTTCCCCAAATCTTACTTTCTCCCTATTAGAGGCTATTCTTGGCACAAAAACGAAATAAAAATGATGAGGAAAGGTTATTACAGAGGTAATAACTTCCAAGACTCAATTTTTTTTATAGAAATAAAACATGGGTTATCTCCCAAAAGTGCTTTTCTTTAACGCCTTTCAACTTGGCTCAGTAATTTGAGAAGATGCTCGCATAAGAAATATGAATTGAAGCAAAAGAGAGTATCAAGGAGCAAATATGAAAAACATTAAGTCTAACCCACTTTTATGCATAGGAATCTTGTACACAAATAAATCCACAAATAATAAAGTGACAATCATAGGAAGATAAATCAAGAGTAACTTCAAAACTTTCAGCATACAGAGAGGTGTTTTAGTACCATGAAAACTTCTACAAACATATTTTACTCTATCATATTAGCTTTCAGTAGCATCATGAATAAACTCAACAATATAACTATCACATAAAACATTCTTATCATGAGTCACATGCATAAATAATTATTACTCCCCACATAATCATAGTCATTCTTATTAATTGTAGTGGGAGAAAATTCAACAAAATAGCTATCATTATTTTTCTCATCACCATAATCATCAAATATAGGAGGCATATTGTAATCATAATTAACTTTCTCCTCAATACTAGGTGGACTAAAAATAACATAATCATCATTGTAATCATGATATATTGGAGGCATAGTATCATCATAGCAAATTTCCTCATCTATAGCTGGGAACTAAAAAGATCATTTTCATAAAATCTAGCTTCCCCAAGCTTAGACTTTTCCATAGAATTAGCAATAATGGTGTTCAAAGAATTCATACTAATACCATTTCTACCAGCATGCAAGTAAAGTTCCATAGGTTTTTTTTTTAATTTTCTCTTCAAACACCTCATGTCTTAACTCAAGATAAATACTATAAAGCTCTCTATTTTTTTGTTGTTTTCCATTAAGCCTAACTAGTGAAAATAAAAACAAGAAGCAAAAAAGATGTAATTGCAGAATCTAAAGAAAATAACTTCAAGCACTCACCAGCAACTAAAATACTTAGTAGCCAGAGGATGTGAGTACCTTTTACCTTACCTCCCCGACAACGGTGCTAGAAAAGAGCTTGATGTCTACGCACGCTTCTATTTTTGTAGACAGTGTTGGGCCTCCATGTGCAGAGGTTTGTAGAACATCAACAAGTTTCCATTAAGTGGACCACCCAAGGTTTATCGAACTCATGGAGGTAGAGGTCAAATATCTCTCTCTCAAGTAACCCTGCAATTACATTACAAGAAGTCTCTTGTGTCCCCAACACACCCAATACACTTGTTAGGTGTATATGTGCACTAGTTCGGCGAAAAGATATATAGTGAAATACAAGTAATATGGATGATTATGAGTGGTAATTGCAATCTGGAATAAAAATGGCAGTAGGAAAATATGTAGTAGAACTGGTTGTAAACGGTGTTTGAATGCTTGGAAACAAGGCCTAGGAATCATACTTTCACTAGTGGACACTCTCAACAATGATACCATAATTTAATACATAGATATTATCACTTCACTGCGCTACTCCGAACCACTGTCCGGTTTGATAAATGATAATAAACACAAATTCACTGCGTATGGATGCATAAGCACTCCTTAAAGTTCGCATTCCCAATCTATGGACGCCCCACGCTGTCACTTTGGGCATACAAAGATGGTACTAACTAGACACCACAATTCATAAGTATTTCTGTAAATTAAGCTTAAGAAACAGACATGGTGTGCACACTGTCACCTTCACACCGTTGGACAAGGTGTCCCCGGAGATCACATAATAAAACCACTTGAGTAGCACAATAGTTGAAGAATAACATCTACTTATTCAACTACATTACAAAGCTCATGATCACATAAAGATCATACATGGAGAGATAGATATACCACATAGCTACCGGTAAAGCTCTCAGCCTCGGGGGAGAACTCCTCACTCCTCATCACGGGAGTCATCAGTGGCAATGGAGATGGCGGTGGAGTCGATGGAGACGGCTCCGGGGGCAATTCCCCGTCGCGGCAGGGTGCCGGAACAGAGACTTATGTCCCCCGAATCTTGTCTTCGGCGGCGGCGGAGCTATAGAACTTTTCGTGGACAGAGGCTTATTTTCATAGGGTTCACGCGTCGGGAGGCTTCTTGTAGGTGGAAGAGCGAGGTCGGTGGAGGCCAGGGGCCCCCAGACCACCCCTAGGCGCGGCCAGGGCCTGCGCCGCGCCTAGGACTGGTCTGGCCGCCCTGTGGCGCCTCTTCGTCCCCCCTTCTGGACTTCATCTTTGTTACGGAAAAAATAAGATCTTCAGCTTTTGTTTCGTCCAATTCCGAGAATATTTCTTATACAACTTTTCTGAAATACAAAACAACAGAAAACAGGAAACTAACACTGTGGCATCTTGTCAATAGGTTAGTGCCAGAAAATGTATAAAAGTGCAACAAAGTGTAAGCAAAACATATATAAATTGGTGTAAAACAAGCATGGAGTATCAAAAATTATAGATACGTTTGCAACGTATCACTGGCCATTTGGCACGGCCACCACCACCTGCCTCTTCGGTTGCATCGGTGCCAAGGCTTTGGCCATCGTATTCAAGGTTGATGGTACCGCCCGTCGATGAATTGCCATTGGCGCCCTTCTTCTTCGGCCTCTTGAGTTTCTTCCAAAGGGCTTAGCTTGTTTCCCACTTCTTTGTGTCCTTGAGCAACATGTAGGGATTCGTTGCATAGAAAACAAAAATTTTCCTACCGCGAGAACGCAATCCAAGCCAAGATGCAATCTAGAAGACGGGAGCAACGAGGGGATGATCGAGACTCACCCTTGAAGATTTCCAAAGCCTATAAGAGTAGGCTCTTATTGCTGCGGTAGACGATCACTTTCCGCTTGCAAAAGCGCGTAGAAGATCTTGATCACGGTGCCACGATCGGGCAGCACCTCCGTACTCGGTCACACGTTCGGTGTTGATGAAGACGACATCCTTCTTCCCGTTCCAGCGGGCAGCGGAAGTAGTAGCTCCTCCTTGAATCCGGCAGCATGACGGCGTGGTGGCGGTGGCGATGGAGAACTCCGGCGGAGCTTCGCTAAGCGTGCGGGAGAGGTGGAGGAGAGGGGGCGGCTAGGGTTTGGGAGAGGGGTGGCCGGCCACTAAGGGGGTGCGGCCAAGCTATGGCTTTGTGGTGGCCGGCCCCCTCCCCTATGCCCCTCATTATATAGGTGGATCCCCAAGTGTTGGACTACAAGTCTTCGAATAAGACCCCAACACAAGAACCTTCCATGTAGTAGGGAAACCTACCCAAGGTGGGACTCCCACCTCAAGTGGGATTCCCCCTTCCATGTGGGGGGGTGGCCGGCCCCCTTAGGTGGAGTCCACCTTGGACTCCCCCCTCTAGGGTTGGCCGGCCATTGGGAGGTGGAGTCCCTCCGGGACTCCTCCTTCCTTAGTGATTCCTTCCGGACTTTTCTAGAACCTTCTAGAACCTTCCGTAAAATCACCGGATCATTTTCAAACTTATAAAATGACTTCCTATATATGAATCTTATTCTCCGGACCATTCCGGAACTCCTCGTGATGTCCGGGATCCCATCCGAGACTTCGAACAATACTTCGAACTCCATTCCATATTCAAGTTCTACCATTACAACATCAAACCTTAAGTGTGTCACCCTACGGTTCGTGAACTATGTGGACATGGGTGTGAACTCTCTCCGTCCAATAACCAATAGCGGGATCTGGAGATCCATAATGGCTCCCACATATTCAACGATGACTTTAGTGATCGAATGAACCATTCACATATGATACCAATTCCCTTTTTCATGCGATATTTTACTTGTCCGAGGTTTGATCATCGGTATCACTCTATACCTTGTTCAACCTCATCTCCTGACAAGTACTCTTTACTCGTACCGTGGTATGTGGTATGTTATGAACTTATTCATATGCTTGCAAGACATTAGACGACATTCCACCGAGAGGGCCCCGAGTATATCTATCCGTCATCGGGATGGACAAATCCCACTGTTGATCCATATGCCTCAACTCATACTTTCCGGATACTTAATCCCACCTTTATAACCACCCATTTACGCAAGTGGCGTTTGATGTAATCAAAGTACCTTTCCGGTATAAGTGATTTACATGATCTCATGGTCATAAGGACTAGGTAACTATGTATCGAAAGCTTATAGCAAATAACTTAATGACGTGATCTTATGCTACGCTTAATTGGGTGTGTCCATTACATCATTCATATAATGATATAACCTTGTTATTAATAACATCCAATGTTCATGATTATGAAACTAATCATCCATTAATCAACAAGCTAGTTGAGAGGCATACTAGGGACTCTTTGTTGTTTACATATCACACATGTATCAATGTTTCGGTTAATACAATTATAGCATGGTATATAAACATTTATCATAAACATAAAGATATATAATAACTACTTTTATTATTGCCTCTTGGGCATATCTCCAACAAGTATCCCACTTGCACTAGAGTCAATAATCTAGATTACATTGTAATGTACCTAACACCCATGGCATTCTGGTGTTGGTCATGCTTTGCCCTAGGGAGAGCTTTAGTCAACGGATCTGCTACATTCAGATCAGTGTGTACTTTGCAAATCTTTACTTCTTGATACGTCTCCAACGTATCTATAATTTCTGATGTTCCATGCTTGTTTTATGACAATACCTACATGTTTTGTTCACACTTTATGATGATTTTATGTGTTTTCCGGAACTAACCTATTGACGAGATGCCGAAGTGCCGGCTCTCGTTTTCTGGTATTTTTGGTTTCAGAAATCCTAGTAAGGAAATATTCTCGGAATTGGACGAAATCAACGCCCAGAATCTTAAAATTCCACGAAGCTTCCAGAACACCCGAGAGGCACCAGAGGGGGGCCACAGGACCACCAGACGCCAGGTTGGCGCGGCCAGAGGGGGGGGCGCGCCCCCCTATTGTGTCACCGCCTCGTCAGCCTTCCGACTCCGACTCTCCGCCTATTTAAGCCTCCCTGACCTAAATCTTCGAGACGAATAAGCCACGGTACGAGAAACCTTCTAGAGCCACCGCCATCGCGAAGCCAAGATCTGGGGGACAGGAGTCTCTGTTCCGGCACGCCGCCGGGACGGGAAGTGCCCCGGAAGGCATCTCCATCGACACCACCGCCATCTTCATCAACGCTGCTGTCTCCCATGAGGAGGGAGTAGTTCTCCATCGAGGCTAAGGGGCTGTACCGGTAGCTATGTGGTTAATCTCTCTCTCCATGTACTTCAATACAATGATCTCATGAGCTGCCTTACATGATTGAGATCCATATGATGAGCTTTGCAATCTAGATGTCGTTATGCTATTCAAGTGGATTTTACTTATGTGATCTCCGGAGACCGCTTGTCCCACGTGTGTAAAGGTGACAAGTGTGTGCACCGTGTGGGTCTCTTAGGCTATATTTCACGAATACTTATTCACTCGTTATGAATAGCATAGTGAAGTGCTTATTTATATTCCTTTATGATTGCAATGAGCTTTGTATCACTATTAATCTATGTGCTACTCTAGTGATGTTATTAAAGTACTCTATTCCTCCTCCATGATGTAATGGTGACAGTGTGTGCATCATGTAGTACTTAGCGTAGTTTATGATTATGATCTCTTGTAGATTATGAAGTTAACTATTACTATGATGGTATTGATGTGATCTATTCCTCCTTTCATAGTATGAAGGTGACAAGTGTGCATGCTATGTTAGTACTTGGTATAGTTGTGTTGATCTATCATGCACTCTAAGGTTATTTAAATATGAATATCGAATATTGTGGAGCTTGTTAACTCCGGCATTGAGGTGCTCTCGTAGCCCTACACAATTAGTGGTGTTCATCATCCAACAAGAGAGTGTAGAGTGTAGCATTTATCTATTTATTCTGTTATGTGATCAATGTTGAGAGTGTCCACTAGTGAAAGTATGATCCCTAGGCCTTGTTCCCAAATACTGCAATCATCGCTTGTTTACTGTTTTACTGCATCTGTACTTCCTGCAATATTACCACCATCAACCACACGCCGGTTGTAGCAAGCAAGCTATTTTCTGGTGTCAGTTACTACTGCTCATATACATTCATACCACCTGTATTTCACTATCTCTTCGCCGAACTAGTGCACCTATACATCTGACAAGTGTATTGGGTGTGTTGGGGACACAAGAGACTTCTTGCTTTGTGATCGCAGGGTTGCTTGAGACGGATATCTTTGACCTCTTCCTCCCTTAGTTCGATAAATCTTGGGTGATCCACTTAAGGGAAAACTTGCTGCTATTCTACAAACCTCTGCTCTTGGAGGCCCAACACTGTCTACAGGAAAAGGAGTGCGCGTAGACATCAAGCTATTTTCTGGCGCCGTTGCCGGGGAGGAAAGGTAAAAGGTACTCACACTCGGATCTCGGCTACTAAGCTATTTTCCGGCGCCGTTGTAAGTGCTCGAAGCTATTTCCTTTAGATCCTACAATTGCATCTTTTTGTTTCTTGTTTTACACTAGTTTGGCATAATGGAAAGCAACAGTGAGCTTTTAAAATTATTTCCTGAGTTAAGACATGGATGGTTTGATGCGAAAATTAAAAAAACCCACGGAACATATTAGTATGAACACTTTGAACACCATTGTTGCTAATGATATGGAAAATTCTAAGCTTGGGGAAGCTGGTTTTGATGAGCATGATATTTTTAGTCCCCCAAGCATTGAGGAGAAAATTTACTTTGATGATACTTTGCCTCCTATTTATGATGATTATAATGATAGTAGTCTTTTGGTGCCGCCTACTATGGAGGATAAATCTAATTATGATTACAATATGCCTCCTATATTTGATGATAGCTACTTTGTTGAATTTGCTCCCACTACAATTAATAAGAATGACTATGCTTATGTTGGGAGTAGTAATAATTTTATGCATGAGACTCATGATAAGAATGCTTTATGTGATAGTTATATTGTTGAGTTTTCTCATGATGCTACTGAAAGTTATTATGAGAGAGGAAAATATGGTTGTAGAAATTTTCATGTTACTAAAACACCCTCTTTTTGCTGAAAATCTTGAAGCTGCACTTGTTCTATCTTTCTATGCTTGTTGCATTATGCTTCATGAATTTGTTTATTTACAAGATTCCTATGCATAGTAAGCATGTTAGGCTTAAATTTGTTTTTAATTTTCTTTTTGATGCTCTCTTTTGCTTCAACTCTTATTTCTTGCAAGAGCATCATTAAAACTGCTGAGCCCATCTTAATGGCTATAAAGAAAGCAATTCTTGGGAGATAACCCATGTGTTTATTTTACTACAGTAATTTTGTTTTATATTTGTGTCTTGGAAGTTGTTACTACTGTAGCAACCTCTCCTTATCTTTATTTTATTGCATTGTTGTGCCAAGTAAAGTCTTTGATAGCAAGGTTGATACTAGATTTGGATTACTGCGCAGAAACAGATTTCTTTCTATCACGAATTTGGGCAAGGGTTCTCTGTAGGTAACTCAGAAAAATCTGCAAATTTACGTGAGTGATCCTCAGATATGTACGCAACTTTCATTCCATTTGAGCATTTTCATTTGAGCAAGTCTGGTGCCTCTAAGAAATTCGTCTTTACGGACTGTTCTGTTTTGACAGATTCTGCCTTTTATTTCGCATTGCCCCTTTTGCTGTGTTGAATGGATTTCTTTGTTCCATTGACTTTCAGTAGCTTTAGGCAATGTCCAGAAGTGTTAAGAATGATTGTGTCACCTCTGAACATGTGATTTTTTGATTATGCACTAACCCTCTAATGAGTTTGTTTCGAGTTTGGTGTGGAGGAAGTTTTCAAGGGTCAAGAGAGGAGGATGATATATGATTAAGAAGAGTGAAAAGTCTAAGCTTGGGGATGCCCCCGTGGTTCATCCCTGCATATTTCAAGAAGACTCAAGCATCTAAGCTTGGGGATGCCCAAAGCATCCCCTTCTTCATCGACAAATTATCAGGTTTCTCCCTTGAAACTATATTTTTATTCGGTCACATCTTATGTACTTTACTTGGAGCGTCTGTGTGCTTTTATTTTCGTTTTTGTTATTTTCATTCTCTGAATAAATGCTTGTGTGGGAGAGAGACACGCTCCGCTGGTTCATATGAACACATGTGTTCTTAGCTTTTAATTTTCATGGCGAAGGTTGAAACTGCTTCGTTAATTGTTATATGGTTGGAAACAGAAAATGCTACTTGTAGTAATTGGTATGATGTCTTGAATAATGTGATACTTGGCAATTGTTGTGCTCATGTTTAAGCTCTTGCATCATATACTTTGCACCTATTAGTGAAGAAATACATAGAGCTTGCTAAAATTTGGTTTGCATGATTGGTCTCTCTAAGGTCTAGATATTTTTTGGTAAAGGTGTTTGAACAACAAGGAAGACAATGTATAGTCTTATAATGTTTGCAATATGTTCTTATGTGAGTTTTGCTGTACTAGTTCATACTTGGGTTTGCTTCAAACAACCTTGCTAGCCTAAGCCTTGTATTGAGAGGGATTACTTCTCGTGCATCCAAATCTTTGAGCCAAACACTATGCCATTTGTGTCCACCATACCTACCTACTACATGGTATTTCTCCGCCATTCCAAAGTAAATTGCTTGAGTGCTACCTTTAAAATTTCTATTCTTTGTCTTTGCAATATATAGCTCATGGGACAAATAGCCTAAAAACTATTGTGGTATTGAATATGTACTTATGTATCTTATTTCTTATTAAGTTGCTTGTTGAGCGATAACCATGTTCCTGGGGACGCCATCAACACTTTGTTGAATATCATGTGAGTTGCTATGCATGTTCGTCTTGTCTGAAGTAAGGGCGATTTACCATGAGTTGAATGGTTAGAGCATGCATATTGTTAGAGAAGAACATTGGGCCGCTAACTAAAGCCATGATCCATGGTGGAAGTTTCAGTTTTGGACAACAATCCTCAATCTCTTATGAGAATATTATTTGTTGTTGAATGCTTATGCATAAAAGAGGAGTCCATTATCTGTTGTCTATGTTGTCCCGGTATGGATGTCTAAGTTGAGAATAATCAAAAGCGAGAAATCCAATGCGAGCTTTCTCCTTAGACCTTTGTACAGGCGGCATAGAGGTACCCCTTTGTGATACTTGGTTAAAACATATGTATTGCAATGATAATCGAGGTAATCCGAGCTAATTAGGACAAGGTGCGGGCACTATTGGTATACTATGCATGAGGCTTGCAACTTGTAGGATATAATTTACATAATACATATGCTTTATTACTACCGTTGACAAAATTGTTTCTTGTTTTCAAAATAAAAGCTCTAGCACAAATATAGCAATCAATGCTTCCCTCTTCGAAGGGCCTTTCTTTTACTTTTATGTTGAGTCAGTTTAAACATTTCCTTCTATCTTAGAAGCAAACACTTGTGTTAACTGTGCATTGATTCTTACATGTTTACCTATTGCATTTATTATATTACTTTATGTTGACAACTATCCATGAGATATACATGTTACAAGTTGAAAGCAACCACTGAAACTTAATCTTCCTTTGTGTTGCTTCAATGCCTTTACTTTGAATTTACTGCTTTATGAGTTAACTCTTATGCAAGACTTATTGATGCTTGTCTTGAAAGTACTATTCATGAAAAGTCTTCGCTATATGATTCAGTTGTTTAATCATTGTCTTTACCATTGCTTTGAATCACTTCAATTCATCTCATATGCTTTACAATAGTATGATCAAGATTATGTTGGTAGCATGTCACTTCAGAAATTATTCTTTTATCGTTTACCTACTCGACGACGAGTAGGAACTAAGCTTAGGGATGCTGATATGTCTCCAACGTATCTATAATTTCTGATGTTCCATGCTTGTTTTATGACAATACCTACATGTTTTGTTCACACTTTATGATGATTTTATGCGTTTTCCGGAACTAACCTATTGACGAGATGCCGAAGTGCCGGTCTCTGTTTTCTGCTATTTTTGGTTTCAGAAATCCTAGTAAGGAAATATTCTCGGAATTGGACGAAATCAACGCCCAGAATCTTAAAATTCCGCGAAGCTTCCAGAACACCCGAGAGGCACCAGAGGGGGGCCACAGGGCCACCAGACGCCAGGCTGGCGCGGCCAGAGGGGGGCCGCGCCCCCCTATTGTGTCACCGCCTCGTCAGCCTTCCGACTCCGACTCTCCGCCTATTTACGCCTCCCTGACCTAAATCTTCGAGACGAATAAGCCACGGTACGAGAAACCTTCTAGAGCCGCCGCCATCGCAAAGCCAAGATCTGGGGGACAGGAGTCTCTATTCCGACACGCCGCCGGGACGGGGAAGTGCCCCCGGAAGGCATCTCCATCGACACCACCGCCATATTCATCAACGCTGCTGTCTCCCATGAGGAGGGAGTAGTTCTCCATCAAGGCTAAGGGGCTGTACCGGTAGCTATGTGGTTAATCTCTCTCTCCATGTACTTCAATACAATGATCTCATGAGCTGCCTTACATGATTGAGATCCATATGATGAGCTTTGCAATCTAGATGTCGTTATGCTATTCAAGTGGATTTTACTTATGTGATCTCCGGAGACTCCTTGTCCCACGTGTGTAAAGGAGACAGTGTGTGCACTGTGTGGGTCTCTTAGGCTATATTTCACAGAATACTTATTCACTATTATGAATAGCATAGTGAAGTGCTTATTTATATTCCTTTATGATTGCAATGAGCTTTGTATCACTATTAATCTATGTGCTACTCTAGTGATGTTATTAAAGTACTCTATTCCTCCTCCATGATGTAATGGTGACAGTGTGTGCATCATGTAGTACTTGGCGTAGTTTATGATTATGATCTCTTGTAGATTATGAAGTTAACTATTACTATGATGGTATTGATGTGATCTATTCCTCCTTTCATAGTATGAAGGTGACAGTGTGCATGCTATGTTAGTACTTGGTATAGTTGTGTTGATCTATCATGCACTCTAAGGTTATTTAAATATGAATATTGAATATTGTGGAGCTTGTCAACTCCGGCATTGAGGTGCTCTCGTAGCCCTACACAATTAGTGGTGTTCATCATCCAACAAGAGAGTATAGAGTGTAGCATTTATCTATTTATTCTGTTATGTGATCAATGTTGAGAGTGTCCACTAGTGAAAGTATGATCCCTAGGCCTTGTTCCCAAATACTGCAATCATCGCTTGTTTACTGTTTTACTGCATCTGTACTTCCTGCAATATTACCACCATCAACCACACGCCAGTTGTAGCAGCAAGCCATTTTCTGGTGCCGTTACTACTGCTCATATACATTCATACCACCTATATTTCACTATCTCTTCGCCGAACTAGTGCACCTATACATCTGACAAGTGTATTGGGTGTGTTGGGGACACAAGAGACTTCTTGCTTTGTGATCGCAGGGTTGCTTGAGAGGGATATCTTTGACCTCTTCCTCCCTGAGTTCGATAAACCTTGGGTGATGCACTTAAGGGAAAACTTGCTGCTGTTCTACAAACCTCTGCTCTTGGAGGCCCAACACTGTCTATAGGAAAAGGAGTGCGCGTAGACATCACTTCTCCATCTTCGATGTACTCGCGAATCGAGTGGTAACGCAGCTTGATATGCTTCAGCCTCTTGTGTGACCTTGGTTCTTGTGCATTGGCGATGGCACCCATGTTATCACAGTAGATGACTAGTGGGTCCAATGCACTAGGAACCACACCGAGCTCTACAATGAACCTCTTCATCCATACCACTTCTGATGAAGCCTCTGAAGCCGCTATGTACTCTGATTCTATTGAAGACTTCGCCACCGTGCACTGCTTCGAGCTTGCCCAGCCTACTCGCAGCACCATTCAATATAAACACGTACCCGGACCGTGACTTAGAGTCATCAGGATCGGTGTTCCAACTTGCATCGGTGTAACCGGTTACAACGAGCTCTTGGTCACCTCCATAACAAAGAAACATATCCTTAGTTCTTTTCAAGTACTTCAGGATATTCTTGACCGCTGTCCAGTGTTCCATTCCTGGATCACTTTGATATCTGCTAGTCAAACTAACAACATGTGCTATATCCGGTCTTGTACATAGCATGGCATACATAATAGAGCCTACAGCCGAGGCATAGGGGATCTGACTCATCCTTTCTCTTTCTTCTGTCGTAGACGGTCCTTGAGTCTTACTCAAGACCTTGCCTGGTAACATAGGTAAGAACCCTTTCTTACTTTCGTCCATTCTAAACTTCTTTAGAATCTTGTCCGAGTATGTACTCGTGATAGCCCTATTAGACGTCTTGATCTATCTCTATAAATCTTGATGCCTAATATGTATGATGCTTCACCAAGGTCTTTCATTGAAAAACTATTATTCAAATAACCTTTTACATCTGCTTAATAGTTCTATATCATTCCCAATCAATAATATGTCATCTACATATAATATCAGGAATGCTACGGAGCTCCCACTCACTTTCTTGTAAATACAGGCCTCTCCATGACACTGTATAAACCCGAAGTCTTTGATCACCTTATCAAAGCGTCGGTTCCAACTTCTCGATGCTTGCTTCAGTCCATAAATTGAACTCTGAAGTTTGCATACTTTGTCAGCATTTTTAGGATTGACAAAACCTTTGGGTTGTACCATATACAACTCTTCCTCAATGTCTCCATTAAGGAACGCCGTTTTGACATCCATATGCCAAATCTCATAATCGAAAAATGCAGCTATTGCTTACAAAATCCTCACAGATTTTAGCTTCGCTACAGGTGAGAAAGTCTCATCGTAGTCAACTCCTTGAATTTGTCGGAAACCCTTTGCGACAAGTCGAGCTTTATAGACAGTAATATTACCATCATCATCTGTTTTTCTCTTGAAGATCCATTTATTTTCGACAGCCTTGCGGCTATCGAGTAAGTCTACCAAAGTCCATACTTTGTTATCATACATGGATCCCATTTCGGATTTCATGGCTTCTTGCCATTTGTTGGAATCTGGGCTCATCATCGCTTCTTCATACGTCGCAGGGTCTTCATCATTGTTGTCCACAATCATGATGTAACATCCCAAATTTCAATAAAAGAAAGTTAGAAGAATTCCAGAGAGCAAAATTTCAAACCAACAAAAACTTTTTAAATTGCATATGGTGCCATGCATAGGACTTGTGCATTTGAGTGATATGCCATGATGATTGTTATTACGTGTATGTTCTATACTCTAAAACCCTAATGTGATCATGTGAAGATCACCAACCAAATAAATCAAAAAGAGAAAGAAATCAAATAAAAGAAAAACCCTAAAACCCCCACATATGGCTTAGGCCATTTTTATACATTTTGACCCTAGACCATTTTGGTCTTCACCATTAATTGAATAATGTTAGTAAACACTTATTACAACTTTTGGAATCAAAGAAACACAAATCAAATGAATTTCAAACTTAAATTTGGATCACATATGATAATGGTCAAATCTGCCATTTATAGTCTGATCCCTACTTTGAGCCCTTGCAATTCAAAAATTTCAAACTAAACTTTGTCAACTCTTTGCACCTCATCCAAGAGCACATCAAGGTGAACACTTTTTGTAAAGACCACCATGCCAAATTCTTTTTAGATCAAATGCTATGCTCATCCAAAGTTGCAACATTTTATTAGGTGGAACATTCTCACACTTAGTGATTTTTGCAAATCTATGAATTGGACAATTCCACCACCACCTCCCACTCTCTCTGGTCAAATACAACTTAACTAAACACACACAATCCAATTCTTGCAACCATTTGAACTCACTCAAAAATTGGACAAATTTGCGAATTGCAAATATGGAACTATTCGACACTATTCTAAATAGTGATCTACACCACTCTAATCTACCCCAAACTACTCTACCTGGTTCCCTTGTCCCCTCTTTCACTTAATGATGCATAGCAACCCTAAGGAGAGAGGATGGCAAGCTAGGGCATGGCCATGCCGGCCATGTCGCCACCTTGCCGCACCACCCCCTCTCCCCTTCTTCTCCTGCCCTGGCCACCGTGCCAAAACGCTCCACCGCACCACCCTAGCCACGCCTACACCAGCCATGGTCCAGCTCGACGCAGACCAACGCCAGAGATCGCGCGCCAGGATCGGCCAGCATGCCGCTCGCGTCGCGCGTGGACATGCCGCGGACGTCACTGGCCACGCGCCACCCCATCACCTCGCACTCGCTCTGGCCCCGCTAGCAACGCGTTGAGCCTCGCTGCGCCACCTCAGACCCGCCAGACACGCGCTCGACCCGACCCTGGACCGCTGCCGCCGGAGACGAAGAAGAAAATCCCGTAGACGCCGCCCGCAGACACGGAAGCAATGCGTCGCCATCCAACACCGCCCGACCGTGCTGTCACCGCCATTAGCTTCGCCTGAACGTGTAGAACCCTGCTGCACCGTTGCCTAGCCCAATAGCTCGCCGGAATCGCCGCGCCATGGTCGACCTCAACCCTGCCCCGCAGCACCCTCGCCCATCTATAAATAGAGCGTTCCCTGGACGAAGCTGAGCACACCATCTCACTCCCCACCCTTCACCGCTTCTCCTCGCACCATTAGCCAAGCCAATCGCCGCCAGAGTCGCCGCAATCGCAAGCTCGGAGCCGCGGAAGCCCTGGAGGAATCGCCATCGATCCTGGCCGCCTCGAGCTCCGCCACTGCTATAGGCTGCTTCACCGTCGTCCACAACTTCCTCGCGCACACTGCCAACCCTTGCTGGAGCCTCGGTGAGCGCTCCGACCCCCTAGGCTCGCCGCCAGACCTTCGGTATCTCGCCGGAGAAGACGATGGCCCTGCGCCATCTGATTATGTTCTAATCCTACGCCCCACGTTAAATCATACCGATTCGGGTTTTTAAAGAGACTGACGGGTGGCCCCCACACTGTCAGCAGGCCCACGCACACTGGATGCGTTGCTGGGCCGTTTCTCTCGTTTTCAAACCGTTTCGGCCCACGTTGCTTTCCCGCCAGCCCATTAATTCAAATAAGGTTTAATTCAAATCCAATTCAAATCAATACTGAACCCAACTTTGAAAATCCATAGAATCTGTTTGGCTTGGCCAAATTTAACAAATTTGATATTGTTGGAAAGCTATGAAAAAGATCTACAATATGCCACTGGTCCCACTTCAAGATCTGTTGTAGAATTAATCTGATAAAAAGAATAAGGCATGGACTTTTCCCTATTCAAATAATATTAAAAATCAACCAAAATAGATATTAAGTTAATTCCAACTCCAATAGCTCACATTTGACTTACACTAATTGTTTCTGCAAGAAAATGGTGTGGTCACTTTGCATGATCATGCCCTTGTTTAATTAATGGACAATAGGGCTAGTTTACTCAAGTGATATTGTCCAAAACTATTATGCAAATCATATGAAGTATTTTACTTCATTTAAATCTTGTCCCAAATGAATTCATGTGATGTTTGGACCCCTGGCCAAACAATCCTATATGAATTACTTGGAGATTTAAAACATTTGTAGAATTATTAAATGGTATGAGGTGGTCTACCTCATTTAAATCATTTTCTCAAATGATGATAATGAAGGTTTGACTTAGGTCAATATAGATTCATGCATGATTGTTTGAGAAATTAAATCTTAAGAAGATTTCAATGAGAGGAAATTATTTCTCAAAAACCCTATGGAAACTATCATTTACATATTAAATAAAAGGAAACTATTTCTCCTCAAGCAACACAACCCATGCACCCTAATTAGATTAATTGTGTGCTTAGAATAGTTTGTGTGAATATATGTGATGTATGGAATAGCCATTGAATTAGTTGAGTGATTATACTCGTATTTAAATTTAGACGCTAGCACCGGAGAATACCCGGAAGAAGAAGGTTGCTACCAAGAGGAGGAGGAGGAGAACTTTAAGAACTACCAAGGCAAGCTAATATTCTTGCAAAGTGCAAAGCCCTTTGGGGCAAGGCACCATTAGTCTTACCTTTTCTTACCTTAAGCCTATCCCAAGTTTCTACATTACAAGTTTTACTTGTTGTTTTCCAAGAGTTACTTTTATATTTAACTTTGGTCAAAGTAAAGAAGTTTACTAGAGTAGTAAAGTTAGTCTCAATCAAGCAAAGCAAGATAGCACCCCTCATGATTTAGAGCTAGTGCTAATGATTAAAACTTGACTACTCTAGATGGGAACAATGTGACTTGAACTGAATTTTGAAACCTTGGAATGATGAAGTATTCCATTGAATGATTTTTGAAGGTGAATATGACAAAGATAAGATGATGATTTTTGATGAAAATGATATTGGTTTGAATGCGATACCTTTCCAATATTGAGTACCCCCACAATACCTGATTATGGGCAGGGCTTAACTGGAAGTTTATGCATCTTAGTATGGGTTCCCTCTGAACACACATCATAGGGGTTATGCTTGAGGCTGCCTACGTTGTTGAGAAATGATGTGAATTGAGGTGAATTGTATGGCCAAGCCCTGTGCAGTTCCCAGGTTGACAGTTGGTCTTCACTGGGAGGCCAAGCTCATGGGGAGAGGTGCTCATACTAGGATTTATAAGTGAAAGGTTATGGTTGATGATCCGCGTACCGTGTTACGATGATTCGGGGTAATCCCAACGGATGAAATCAAATGTTGTGGCACAAGTGTGCAACCTCTGTAGAGTGTCAATCTATTCGAATAGCCGTGTCCACGGATACAGACGGTTGGAAAGGCCATACAGTTTCCAATGTCAAATTCTTGAAAATGATAGTGAAATGAATTGTGAAGTGGTGAATTGAATTGAAATCACCACTTGAATGGTGGGAATGACACTAATGTTCCCACTTGAGTTAGTTAGCACATGAATAAGCTTTTCTCAAATACGTGTGAACTAAAATTGGCTTTATGCAAATAAACTAGAGCTTAGCAAACCTTACTAGAAATGTTTAGCACTTACACTAGTATTAGTTTGCGAGTACTTGAAGTACTCACGGCTTTGTCCCTGGCTATTCAAATGGCCGAGTATGAAGATGAACAAGGAGATGACCAGCGGGACGCCTACGGCAACTAGGAGTCTTCCGACGTCAAGCGTTGGCCTCGTGGACTAGAGAGTCCTTGTATCTTACGCTTCCGCTATGAACTTGTGTTTGTTCGTTGATCAATAGATCAACTATTCGTGTAATATGGATCATGTGATTCCAATTTGTAAGACAATATGGTTTGTAATGAATGATGACTGTGATACTTAACTATTATGCCTCGCAACAACAATATTCCTGGGATTGCGATGTATGACATAATAGGCATCCAGACTTAAAAATATGGGTGTTGACAAGTTGGTATCAGAGCCATTGTTTGACCTTAGAAGACCTTAGGTAGAATGGGCGTTCTGAAAAACTTAACCTGGAAATCAAATGAAGAGAATATTTGTGAAAATTTACTTACACTCTTGTCTTTGAGACTTTTCCAAAATTTGATGAATCATGTTCTATCTTATTTGAATCTACTTAAAATTTTGCCACACTTGTTCACTCTCTAACTTACTCCTCCAATTCTCTTTCAGATGGAGCCGAATGAACCCATCAACACCAAGTTTTACCAGCTTGGGAACGGACGGAGCTTGATCTTCGAGCACGACCTCAACGCCCTTTCGGACTTCCTCGAGCGCCCACACCCTGAGTTCCACGGGATTCAGGTGGACGACACTCCTGGAGGAGAGTTGCAGTGGATCATCACCGCAGACTTGAGGGGCAAGATGGAGCCTCCCACCTCGGAGAGGATCCTCTTCTCCTTCCGCGAGAGCAACTGGCTCGATTGACTCGCACGTGGCCTTCAGGAGGAACTTGCGCGCCTCTGTGGACAGAACGTGGTGCGCATCCTCGCTTCGCGCTTCGCGCATCTCGTGAGGCGTGATGCTATGGGAGTGCCCATGGAGCTGCAGCCGCACCCGCAGCTGAGGCACCATGCTGAGCACCTGGACTTCATGCTCTACCAGACTCAGAAGGACCTCGACGCCACTCGCGCTTACGTGAACCAGACCCATGCTCACATCGTCGAGCAGGGTGAGGCGATCAAGCTACTCAACAACGACCGCAAGAGCCTTTGCCAGCAGCGTGCCAAGAAGGATGCTACGATTGTGCGCCTTCGCGCCAAGATCGCGTCTCTTGAGGCCATTGTCAAGGCCCAGGAGGATCAGATTAGAGAGCTGGAGGATGACGACAGAGGTATCGACCTTCAGGGAGGAGGAGCCTTCCTGAGCGACGACGATGACTTTGAGGAGGACGAGTTCACCGAGGAGGAGGACTACGAGTTCCTGGAGGCAGGACCTGACGACTACGTCCCGATCGACGTCGAGGATGAGGAGTAGTTGCACTAGTTTCACTTATGTAGGTGTGAGTTGTATCCCGTCCTTTGTATCGTAGCATGAGAATGGTTCTTAAAACCATGGTAGTATGAGTGTGTTAGTTTGTACTATGTGATGAATGAATGAATGAATGTTATGTTTGTCATGAAAAGATTACAAGTTTCAAACGTTTTCAAACTTACTCAAAATAAACCATAGCAATTTTCCCTCTTGTCTCATGATCTTCTCTATCTTCAGATGGCCCCTCCCAATCGCACCAATGATGCGATGATGCAACTGCTGCAAACCCTGCTTGCCGACAGGGAGACAGAAAGAGCTGAACGCCAAGCCAACATCACAGCCTTGCAGAACATTGCCAATCAAGACCCTGGAAATCATGACGATCCCGGATCCAAGCTCAAGAACTTTCAGAACACCAACCCTCCGGTGTTTAGCAAGACGGAGGAACCCCTCGACGCCGACAACTGGCTCCAGACTATGGAGAATAACTTGGAAGTAGCCGGAGTGGAAGCCAATGAGAAGGTTTTGTTTGCAACCCATTATCTTGCCGGACCAGCCCGCGCTTGGTGGACAAGCACCCGTGCCATGAACGGAGGACAGTTCATGACTTGGGAGGATTTCAAGCTCAAGTTCAGCAAGTACCATGTACCCCCGGGTCTTATCAAAAAGATGAGGGATGAGTTCCGTGAACTGAAGCAAGGTCGCTTGACGGTGGTAGAATACCGCGACAGGTTCCTTACACCGTCAAGGTACGCCCCGATGAGACCGACACCACCGAGAAGAGGCGGAGAGATTCTCGAACGGATCGCATGATGAGATGCAGACTGTTCTCGTCAACATCCCCTTCGCCGACCTTGAAGCCCTTGTTGACTCCGCCATCCAGATGGAGGGCAAGCTGAACCAAGCCAATGAGAACCGCAAGCGTCGTATGATGCACCAGAGTGGGTCTAGCAATGCCCAGAAGTATCGCCCCAGCTCAAGCGGAGGTTTCACTCCGAGAAACAACAACAAGCCCCCGATGCAGAACTCGTGCCCCGGTTATCAGAACCGGAGTGGAGGAAACTCCAAGCCAGGAGGCTACAACAACAACAACTACAACAACAACAACAACTACAACCGCGCTCCGCCCAGAGCCCCCAACAACAACAACAACAACAACACCATCACCGCTCCCAGAACCGGAAGCAACGCCATCCCCGTTGCGACCAAGGACAAGGCCACCATCACTTGTTATGAGTGTGGTGTAGTGGGGCACTACTCCAACGAGTGTCCCAAGAGGCTCGCCAAGCTCGCCGGCAACACCGCTGCACCTGCTCAGCAGCAACGCCGTGTCTCCACCGGCAAGAAGTTCGCCCCCAACAACCCCAATAACCGCAACAGCCGTCTCTACCACATGAACGCCGAAGAAGCCCAGGAAGCACCGGATGTTGTATCGGGTATGTTTTCCGTCAACCACATCCCCGCCGAGTGTTGTTTGATTCCGGAGCATCTCATTCTTTTGTCACTGAAGACTTTGCATCAACAAGTAAAATTCAACCTATCAGTTTGAAGCATGTTATGATAGTTCAAATTCCCGGATCAACCACCAAAGCCAGAAAATTTTGCAAAAATGTCCCCATCAAAATCCATGATGTAGATTTCTATGCCAATCTAATCATTCCGGGAACCAAAGGTTTGGAAGTCGTACTAGGAATGGACTGGATGTCAAAACACAATGGATTGATAGACTGTGCCAAGAAAGCCATCACCATGACTAGCAGCACCGGCATCATAGTAGAACATGTCTCTGAAAGACTACCCAGAAAATTTACCTGCAACCAAAGTGTATCCAAGCCAATTCTGGCTCAAATCAGGGTTGTTTGTCGCTACCCTGATGTGTTTCCGGATGATCTACCCGGTATGCCCCCGGATCGGGATATCGAGTTCATCATCGAGTTAATCCCCGGAACTGGACCTATAGCCCAGAGAGCCTACAGCATGAACGCAACGTAGCTTGTGGAGCTGAAGAAACAGATAGATGATATGTTAGCCAAAGGTCTGATTAGACCTAGTGCACCCCCCTGGAGATCCCCAGTTTTGTTTGTGGACAAGAAGGATGGTGCCAATCGTTTATGTACGGACTATCGTAAGCTTAACGATGTCACCATCAAGAACAAATACCCCCTACCCAAGATAGAAGACTTGTTTGATCAACTAACCGGAGCCAAAGTTTTCTCCAAGACCTTAGAACTGGATATCATCAGCTGAAGATCCGAGCCACCGACATTCCAAAAACTGCCTTCACCACTAGATATGGGTTGTATGAGTACAACGTCATGTCATTTGGATTAACCAATGCCCCCGCTTATTTCATGAATCTCATGAATAAGATCTTCATGAACTTTTTGGACAAGTTTGTCGTTGTCTTCATCGATGACATTCTGGTATACTCCAAGTCCGAAGAGGAACATGAACGAGCATTTGGAGACTTGTCCTAGAAACCCTTAGGCACCACCGAGTTGTATGCCAAGTTCAGCAAGTGTGAGTTTTGGTTGGAGGAAGTAGGATTCCTGGGACATATCTTGTCTGCAGGAGGAATTGCCGTAGATCCCGCCAAGATCAAAACTGTTATGGAATGGCAAGCCCCAACCACCCAAACCGAGGTCCGCGCTTTTCTTGGATTAGCCGGATATTACCGCAGATTTGTAGAAGGCTTTTCGAGCATCGCTCGACCAATGACCCAACTGTTGAAAAAGGACAAGAAATTTCAGTGGACCGACAAATGTGAAGAGAGCTTTCAACAGCTCAAGAGTAGACTGACAACAGCCCCAATCCTAATCATGCCAGACATCGCTAAGCCCTTTGACGTATATTGCGACGCCTCCAAGACTGGTCTTGGGTGTGTGCTTATGCAAGAAGGCAAGGTTGTATCCTACCTTTCAAGACAATTGAAGCAACATGAACAGAACTACCCAACCCACGACCTCGAGCTTGCAGCCGTGGTCCTAGCCTTGAAAGTTTGGCGTCATTACCTCATGGGTAATCGATGCGAGATCTACTCCGACCACAAGAGCCTGAAATATATCTTCACCCAGAAGGAGCTGAACATGAGGCAACGCCGATGGATCGAATTGATCAAGGATTACGACATGGAGATTCACTACCACCCCGGCAAGGCCAATGTGGTAGCGGATGCTTTGAGTCGACTGCCGTGTCAGTTGAACTCCATGATCGCAACCGAGCAGCCCAGCCTGTATCAAGAGTTTGAACAGTTCAGACTAGAACTTGTTAGCGAAGGATTCCTAGCCAGCATAGAACTCCAACCCACCTTGGTTAGCCAGATCAAGGAAGCCCAGAAGGGAAACGCTAGCATTGACGGAATCAAGAAACAGATAGCCGCAGGAAAAGCCCCTGGATTCACCGTAGATGAAGCCGGAGTTCTTTGGTACAAAGAACGTCTCTGCGTACCATCGGACTCAGACTTGAAGCAAGTCATCCTGCAAGAAGCCCATGACACCCTTTACTCAATCCACCCCGGAGGTACCAAGATGTATCAAGACCTGAAGGAGCAATTCTGGTGGCATGGAATGAAGAGAGAAATCGGCAGCTACATCGCCAAGTGTGACATCTGTCAGAGAGTCAAGGCAGAACATCAACGACCCGCCGGACTGCTACAACCACTGCAGATTCCTGAATGGAAGTGGGACTCCGTAGGAATGGACTTTATCACCGGACTGCCCAAATCCAGCAAAGGCAATGATTCAATATGGGTAGTTGTCGATAGACTGACCAAGGTAGCCCATTTCATCACCGTCAAGACCACATACCAAGGCCCAAAGTTAGCCGAACTGTACATTTCCAGAATAGTCGCCCTGCACGGAACCCCGAAGTCGATAGTGTCAGATAGAGGATCACAATTCACCTCAAGATTCTGGCAGAAGGTGCACGAAGGACTAGGAACCCGTCTGAATTTCAGCACCGCCTATCACCCTCGGACCGACGGACGGATCGAGAGAGTCAACCGGATATCGGAGGACATGCCGAGAGCATGTGTACTGGAATATGGATCCAAGTGGGAAGACTGCTTACCTTACGCAGAATTCTCTTACAACAACAACTACCAAGCTAGCCTGCAGATGGCCCCCTTTGAAGCCTTGTACGGAAGGAAATGCCGTACCCCCCTAAACTGGTCGGAAGTCGGAGAAAGCCAAGTCTTTGGCCCAGATGTTCTTCGTGAAGCCGAAGAGAAAGTGCACAAGATTCGCGAGTACCTCAAGACGGCGCAATCAAGACAGAAGAGCTACACCGACAAGAGACGTCGGGAGATGACCTTCGAGATCGGAGACTTCGTCTATCTCAAGGTATCCCCCTTGAAAGGAATGCAGAGGTTTCAGCTGAAAGGAAAGCTCGCACCCCGATACGTCGGACCCTTCAAAGTCCTCAGCCGCTGAGGTGAAGTATCTTATCAACTGGAGTTGCCCGATGAAATGTCGGCTGTGCACGACGTGTTTCACATCTCACTCCTCCGGAAGTGCCTTGAAGTCCCTGAGAAGACCGAAGTGTTCAAAAACATCGATCACCGATTGGTGGATATCAACAAGGACCTGACATACCGCGAAGTGCCGATTCGCATCCTGGAGGAAGCTTACCGAACCACCCGCACCCGAAGCATCAAGTATCTGAAGATACAATGGAGCAATCATACTGAAGATGAAGCCACCTGGGAACGCGAAGACTTCATGAAGAAGGAGTACCCAGATCTCTTTAGTACCTAACTTTCTTTTAGATCTCGGGACGAGATCTTTTGTAAGGGGGAAGGGTTTGTAACATCCCAAATTTCAATAAAAGAAAGTTAGAAGAATTCCAGAGAGCAAAATTTCAAACCAACAAAAACTTTTTAAATTGCATATAGTGCCATGCATAGGACTTGTGCATTTGAGTGATATGCCATGATGATTGTTATTATGTGTATGTGCTATACTCTAAAACCCTAATGTGATCATGTGAAGATCACCAACCAAATAAATCAAAAAGAGAAAGAAATCAAATAAAAGAAAACCCTAAAACCCCCACATATGGCTTAGGCCATTTTTATACATTTTGACCCTAGACCATTTTGGTCTTCACCATTAATTGAATAATGTTAGTAAACACTTATTACAACTTTTGGAATCAAAGAAACACAAATCAAATGAATTTCAAACTTAAATTTGGATCACATATGATAATGGTCAAATCTGCCATTTATAGTCTGATCCCTACTTTGAGCCCTTGCAATTCAAAATTTTCAAACTAAACTTTGTCAACTCTTTGCACCTCATCCAAGAGCACATCAAGGTGAACACTTTTTGTAAAGATCACCATGCCAAATTCTTTTTAGATCAAATGCTATGCTCATCCAAAGTTGCAACATTTTATTAGGTGGAACATTCTCACACTTAGTGATTTTTGCAAATCTATGAATTGGACAATTCCACCACCACCTCCCACTCTCTCTGGTCAAATACAACTTAACTAAACACACACAATCCAATTCTTGCAACCATTTGAACTCACTCAAAAATTGGATAGATTTGCAAATTGCAAATATGGGACTATTTGACACTATTCTAAATAGTGATCTACACCACTCTAATCTACCCCAAACTACTCTACTTGGTTCCCTTGTCCCCTCTTTCACTTAATGATGCATAGCAACCCTAAGGAGAGAGGATGGCAAGCTAGGGCATGGCCATGCCGGCCATGTCGCCACCTTGCCACACCACCCCCTCTCCCCTTCTTCTCCTGCCCTGGCCACCGTGCCAAAATGCTCCACCGCACCACCCTAGCCACGCCTACACCAGCCATGGTCCAGCTCGACGCAGACCAACGCCGGAGATCGTGCGCCAGGATCGGCCAGCATGCCGCTCGCGTCGCGCGTGGACATGCCGCGGACGTCACTGGCCACGCGCCACCCCATCACCTCGCACTCGCTCTGGCCCCGCTAGCAACGCGTTGAGCCTCGCTGCGCCACCTCAGACCCGCCAGACACGCGCTCGACCCGACCCTGGACCGCCGCCGCCGGAGACGAAGAAGAAAATCCCGTAGACGCCGCCCGCAGACACGGAAGCAATGCGTCGCCATCCAATGCCGCCCGACCGTGCCGTCACCGCCATTAGCTTCGTCTGGACGTGTAGAACCCTGCTGCACCGTTGCCTAGCCCAACAGCTTGTCGGAATCGCCGCGCCATGGTCGACCTCAACCCTGCCCCGCAGCACCCTCGCCCATCTATAAATAGAGCGTTCCCTGGACGAAGCTGAGCACACCATCTCACTCCCCACCCTTCACCGCTTCTCCTCGCACCATTAGCCAAGCCAATCGCCACCGCAGTCGCCGCAATCGCAAGCTCGGGGCCGTGGAAGCCCTGCAGGAATCGCCATCGATCCAGGCCGCCTCGAGCTCCGCCACTGCTACAGGCTGCTTCACCGTCGTCCACAACTTCCTCGTGCACACTGCCAACCCTTGCTGGAGCCTCGGTGAGCGCTCCGACCCCCTAGGCTCGCCGCCAGACCTTCGGCATCTCGCCGGAGAAGACGATGGCCCTGCGCCGTCCGATTCTGTTCTAATCCTACGCCCCACGTTAAATCATACCGATTCGGGTTTTAAAAGAGACTGACGGGTGGCCCCCACACTGTCAGCAGGCCCACGCGCACTGGATACGTTGCTGGGCCGTTTCTCTCGTTTTCAAACCATTTCGGCCCACGTTGCTTTCCCGCCAGCCCATTAATTCAAATAAGGTTTAATTCAAATCCAATTCAAATCAATACTGAACCCAACTTTGAAAATCCATAGAATCTGTTTGGCTTGGCCAAATTTAACAAATTTGATATTGTTGGAAAGCTATGAAAAAGATCTACAATATTCCACTGGTCCCACTTCAAGATCTGTTGTAGAATTAATCTGATAATAAGAAGAAGGCAGGGACTTTTCCCTATTCAAATAATTATTAAAAATCAACCAAAATAGATATTAAGTTAATTCCAACTCCAATAGCTCACATTTGACTTACACTAATTGTTTCTGCAAGAAAATGGTGTGGTCACTTTGCATGATCATGCCCTAGTTTAATTAATGGACAATAGGGCTAGTTTACTCAAGTGATATTGTCCAAAACTATTATGCAAATCATATGAAGTATTTTACTTCATTTAAATCTTGTCCCAAATGAATTCATGTGATGTTTGGACCCCTGGCCAAACACTCCTATATGAATTACTTGGAGATTTAAAACATTTGTAGAATTATTAAATGGTATGAGGTGGTCTACCTCATTTAAATCATTTTCTCAAATGATGATAATGAAGGTTTGACTTAGGTCAATATAGATTCATGCATGATTGTTTGAGAAATTAAATCTTAAGAAGATTTCAATGAGAGGAAATTATTTCTCAAAAACCCTATGGAAACTATCATTTACATATTAAATAAAAGGAAACTATTTCTCCTCAAGCAACACAACCCATGCACCCTAATTAGATTAATTGTGTGCTTAGAATAGTTTGTGTGAATATATGTGATGTATGGAATAGCCATTGAATTAGTTGAGTGATTATACTCGTATTTAAATTTAGACGCTAGCACCGGAGAATACCCGGAAGAAGAAGGTTGCTACCAAGAGAAGGAGGAGGAGAACTTTGAGAACTACGAAGGCAAGCTAATATTCTTGCAAAGTGCAAAGCCCTTTGGGGCAAGGCACCATTAGTCTTACCTTTTCTTACCTTAAGCCTATCCCAAGTTTCTACATTACAAGTTTTACTTGTTGTTTTCCAAGAGTTACTTTTATAGTTAACTTTGGTCAAAGTAAAGAAGTTTACTAGAGTAGTAAAGTTAGTCTCAATCAAGCAAAGCAAGATAGCACCCCTCATGATTTAGAGCTAGTGCTAATGATTAAAACTTGACTACTCTAGATGGGAACAATGTGACTTGAACTGGATTTTGAAACCTTGGAATGATGAAGCATTCCATTGAATTATTTTTGAAGGTGAATATGACAAAGAGAAGATGGTGATTTTTGATAAAAATGATATTGGTTTGAATGCGATGCCTTTCCAATATTGAGTACCCCCACAATACTTGATTATGGGTAGGGCTTAACTGGAAGTTTATGCATCTTAGTATGAGTTCCCTCTGAACACACATCATAGGGGTTATGCTTGAGGCTGCCTCCGTTGTTGAGAAATGATGTGAATTGAGGTGAATTGTACGGCCAAGCCTCGTGCGGTTCCCGAGGTTGACAGTTGGTCTTCACTGGGAGGCCAAGCTCATGGGGAGAGGTGCTCATACTAGGATTTATAAGTGAAAGGTTATGGTTGATGATCCGCGTACCGTGTTACGATGATTCGGGGTAATCCCGACGGATGAAATCAAATGTTGTGGAACAAGTGTGCAACCTCTGCGGAGTGTCAATCTATTCGAATAGCCGTGTCCACGGATACGGACGGTTGGAAAGGCCATACAGTTTCCGATGTCAAATTCTTGAAAATGATAGTGAAATGAATTGTGAAGTGGTGAATTGAATTGAAATCACCACTTGAATGGTGGGAATGACACTAATGTTCCCACTTGAGTTAGTTAGCACATGAATAAGCTTTTCTCAAATACTTGTGAACTAAAATTGGCTTTATGCAAATAAACTAGAGCTTAGCAAACCTTACTAGAAATGTTTAGCACTTACACTAGTATTAGTTTGCGAGTACTTGAAGTACTCACGACTTTGTCCCTGGCTATTCAAATGGCCAGAGTATGAAGATGAACAAGGAGATGACCAGCAGGACGCCTACGACAACTAGGAGTCTTCCGACGTCAAACGTTGGCCTGTGGACTAGAGAGTCCTTGTATCTTACGCTTCCGCTATGAACTTGTGTTTGTTCGTTGATCAATAGATCAACTATTCGTGTAATATGGATCATGTGATTCCAATTTGTAAGACAATATGGTTTGTAATGAATGATGACTGTGATACTTAACTATTATGCCTCGCAACAACAATATTCCTGGGATTGCGATGTATGACATAATAGGCATCCGGACTTAAAAATCCGGGTGTTGACACATGACATTTAGACAAGGATCATACCAATCAGGAGTGGCACGTTCCCTTGTCGATCTGCGAGGTTCAGTACTTTCCTCGTTCGAAGTTTCATGATCATTATCATTAGCTTCCTCTGTTGCCGGTGTAGGCGGTACATGTACAACTTCCGGTACTGCGCTACTCTGATCAACGAGTAAAGATTCATCAATCTCATCGAGTTCTACTTTTCTTCCAGTCACTTCTTTAGTGAGAAATTCTTTCTCAAGAAAGGTTCCGTTCTTAGCAACAAAGATTTTGCCTTCGGATCTGTGATAGAAAGTGTACCCTATAGTTTCCTTAGGGTATCCTATGAAGACGCATTTCTCCGCTTTGGGTTCTAGCTTTTCCGGTTGTAACTTCTTTACTTATAGGCTTTGCAACCCCAAACTTTAAGGAACGACAGCTTAGGTTTCTTATTAAACCATAATTCATACGGTGTCGTTTCAACGGATTTTGATGGTGCTCTATTTAAAGTGAATGCGGCTGTCTCTAATGCATAACTCCAAAAAGATAACGGCAAATCAGTAAGAGACATCATAGAACGAACCATATCTAAGAGAGTTCGATTACGACGTTCGGATACACCGTTTTGTTGTGGTGTTCCCGGCGGTGTCAATTGTGAAAGTATTCCGCATTTCTTTAAATGCATGCCAAACTCATAACTCAGATATTCACCTCCACGATCAGATCGTAGAAATTTAATCTTCTTGTTACGTTGATTTTCTACTTCACTTTGGAATTCCTTAAACTTCTCGAAAGTTTCAGATTTATGTTTCATGAAATAGATATACCCATATCTACTCAGATCATCTATGAAGGTTAGAACATAACGATAACCACCGCACGATGCTACACTCATTGGTCCGCACACATCGGTATGTATGATTTCCAATAAGTCAGTAGCTCGCTCCATCATACCAGAGAATGGAGTCTTAGTCATTTTTCCCATCAGACATGCTTCGCATCTATCAAGTGACTCAAAGTCAAGTGATTCAAGTAATCCATCGGTATGGAGTTTCTTCATGCGTTTCACTCCAATATGACCAAGACGACAGTGCCACATATAAGTAGAATTATCATTCAATTTAATTCGCTTAGCATCAATGTTATGTATATGTGTATCACTACTATCGAGATCTAACAAAAATAAGCCATTCTTTTCAGGTGCTCGACCATAAAAGATATTATTCATAAAAATAGAACAACCATTATTCTCAGACTTGAATGAATAACCGTCTTGCATTAAACAAGATCCAGATATAATGTTCATGCTCAACGCGGGTACAAAATAACAATTATTTAGGCTTAAAACTAATCCTGAAGGTAGATGTAGAGGAAGTGTGCCGACAGCGATCACATCGACTTTGGATCCGTTTCCAACGCGCATCGTCACTTCATCCTTCAGTAGTCTTCGTTTATTCTTTAGTTCCTGTTTCGAGTTACAAATATGAGCAACCAAACCAGTATCAAATACCTAGGTACTAGTACGAGAACCAGTGAGATAAACATCTATAACATGTATATCAGATATACCTTCTTTCTTCTTCTTGACAAGGCCGCTCTTCAGATCAGCCAGATACTTGGAGCAATTACGCTTCCGAGTGTCCCTTCTCCTTGCAGTAATAGCACTCAAGCATCGGGCTTAGGGCCGTTCTTAGGTTTCATAGGAGGCGTGGCAGCTTTCTTGCCACCCTTCTTGAATTTTCCTTTAGACTTGCCCTGTTTCTTGAAACTGGTGGTCTTGTTGACCATCAACACTTGGTGCTCTTTCTTGATCTCAATCTCTGCAGCTTTTAGCATGCCAAAGAGTTTAGGTAACTCCTTGTTCATGTTCTGCATATTGTAGTTCATCACAAAGTTCTTGTAACTAGGTGGCAGTGATTGAAGGACACGATTAATCCCCAGTCTATTAGGAATCACTATTCCCAAGTCACTGAGTTTCTTCGCATGCCCGGTCATAACGAGCATGTGCTCACTAACGAAGCTGCCTTCTTCCATCATGAGGCTGAAGAAGTGTTTCGATGCTTCATAGCATTTCACGGCCGCATGAGTTTCAAATATAGCTTTCAGCTCATTGACTAACTCATGAGGATCGTGGTGCTCAAAAAGTTTTTGAAGATCGGCTTCCAGACTGCACAAGATGACACACTGAACTTGAGAGTATCGAGCTTTCTGAGTAGCGTAAACATTCTTTACTTCATAGGTTTCAGTTTCTGCGGGAGGGTCACCTAGCGGTGCATCAAGCACATATTGCAGATTTCCGCCAGCGAGGAAGATCCTCACATGACGGAACCAGTCGGTGAAGTTGCTACCGTTGCTCTTAAGCTTTTCTTTCTCTAGGAACTGGTTAAAATTGATTGGGGACGCCATATCTACAACATATATTTGCAATAGTTTAGACTAAGTTTATGACAAATTGAGTTCAAATTTGAATTCAACATAATTAAAAATCTAGGTGAACTCCCACTCAAAACAATATCCCTCCAATTGTCTTAGTGATCACACGAACCAAATCCACCACACCTAAGTCCGATCATCACGAGACAAGATGTAATTTCAATGGCGAACACTCAAAGTGTTCATCATATCAATCATATGATTCATGCTCTACCTTTCAGTATCACGTGTTCCGAGACCATGTCTGTACATGCTAGGCTCGTCAAGGCCACCTTAGTATCCGCATGTGCAAACTCGGCTTGCACCCGTTGTATGCACTTGTTGATTCTATCACACCCGATCATCACGAGATGCTTCGAAACGACAAGTCTTGGCAACGGTGCTACTAAGGATGAACACTTTATTATCTTGATATTTTAGTGAGAGGGATCATCTTATAATGCTACCGTCACGATCTAAGCAAAATAAGATGCATAAAAGGATTAACATCACATGCAGTTCATATGTGATATGATATGGCCCTTTTGTCTTTGCGCCTTTGATCTTCATTTCCAAAGCACGGACATGATCTCCATCATCTTCGGGCATGATCTCCATCATCGTCGGCGTTGCGTCAAGGTCCATGGCGCCGTCTTCATGGTTGTTCACCTCATGTAGCAACTATTACAACTACTTTGAAATACTACTCAACATGAAATTTAAAGACAACCATAAGGCTCCTGCCGGTTGCCACAATACAATAATGATCATCTCATACATATTCATCATCACATTATGGCCATATCACATCGCCAAACCCTGCAAAACAAGTTAGACGTCTCTAATTTGGTTTGCATATTTTACGTGGTTTAGGGTTTTCGAGAGAGATCTAATCTACCTACGAACATGAACCACAACGGTGATACTAATGTTGTGAATAGAAGAGTAAATTGAATCTTCACTATAGTAGGAGAGACAGACACCCGCAAAGCCTCTTATGCAATACAAGTTGCATGTCGAACGAGGAACAAGTCTCATGAACGCGGTCATGTAAAGTTAGTCCGAGCCGCTTCATCCCACTATGCCACAAAGATGCAAAGTACTCAAAACTAAAGACAACAAAAGCATCAACGCCCACAAACCATTGTGTTCTACTCGTGCAACCATCTATGCATAGACACGGCTCTGATACCACTGTAGGGATTCGTTGCATAGCAAACAAAAAATTCCTACCGCGAGAACGCAATCCAAGCCAAGATGCAATCTACAATACGGGAGCAACGAGGGGATGATCGAGACTCACCCTTGAAGATTTCCAAAGCCTATAAGAGTAGGCTCTTATTGCTGCGGTAGACGATCACTTGCCGCTTGCAAAAGCGCGTAGAAGATCTTGATCACGGTGCCACGATCGGGCAGCACCTCTGTACTCGGTCACACGTTCGGTGTTGATGAAGACGACGTCCTTCTCCCCGTTCCAGCGGGCAGCGGAAGTAGTAGCTCCTCCTTGAATCCGGCAGCACGACGGCGTGGTGGCGGTGGCGATGGAGAACTCCGGTGGAGCTTCGCTAAGCGTGCGGGAGAGGTGGAGGAGAGGGGGGCGGCTAGGGTTTGGGAGAGGGGTGGCCGGCCACTAAGGGGGTGCGGCCAAGCTATGGCTTTGTGGTGGCCGGCCCCCTCCCCTATGCCCCTCATTATATAGGTGGATCCCCAAGTGTTGGACTACAAGTCTTCGAATAAGACCCCAACACAAGAACCTTCCATGTAGTAGGGAAACCTACCCAAGGTGGGACTCCCACCTCAAGTGGGATTCCCCCCTTCCATGTGGGGGTGGCCGGCCCCTTAGGTGGAGTCCACCTTGGACTCCCCTTCTAGGGTTGGCCGGCCATGGGGAGGTGGAGTCCCTCCGGGACTCCTCCTTCCTTAGTGATTCCTTCCGGACTTTTCTAGAACCTTCCGTAAAATCACCGGATCATTTTCAAACTTATAAAATGACTTCCTATATATGAATCTTATTCTCCGGACCATTCCGGAACTCCTCGTGATGTCCGGGATCCCATCCGAGACTTCGAACAATACTTCGAACTCCATTCCATATTCAAGTTCTACCATTACAACATCAAACCTTAAGTGTGTCACCCTACGGTTCGTGAACTATGTGGACATGGGTGAGAACTCTCTCCGTCCAATAACCAATAGCGGGATCTGGAGATCCATAATGGCTCCCACATATTCAACGATGACTTTAGTGATCGAATGAACCATTCACATACGATACCAATTCCCTTTGTCACGCGATATTTTACTTGTCCGAGGTTTGATCATCGGTATCACTCTATACCTTGTTCAACCTCGTCTCCGACAAGTACTCTTTACTCGTACCGTGGTATGTGGTCTCTTATGAACTTATTCATATGCTTGCAAGACATTAGACGACATTCCACCGAGAGGGCCCGGAGTATATCTATCCGTCATCGGGATGGACAAATCCCACTGTTGATCCATATGCCTCAACTCATACTTTCCGGATACTTAATCCCACCTTTATAACCACCCATTTACGCGAGTGGCGTTTGATGTAATCAAAGTATCTTTCCGAGTATAAGTGATTTACATGATCTCATGGTCATAAGGACTAGGTAACTATGTATCGAAAGCTTATAGCAAATAACTTAATGACGTGATCTTATGCTACGCTTAATTGGGTGTGTCCATTACATCATTCATATAATGATATAACCTTGTTATTAATAACATCCAATGTTCATGATTATGAAACTAATCATCCATTAATCAACAAGCTAGTTAAGAGGCATACTAGGGACTCTTTGTTGTCTACATATCACACATGTATCAATGTTTCGGTTAATACAATTATAGCATGGTATATAAACATTTATCATAAACATAAAGATATATAATAACTACTTTTATTATTGCCTCTTGGGCATATCTCCAACACAACATCCAACAATGGCTCATTATGAAGCCCTTGTTGTCGTGGGTAGACTTGTAGTGCTACAAAGCATAAACAATCTACACACACGAACAACTATCAATGGTATATGCTCTCATACATATGTGCTCGGAACATTGAGAAGAGGGGAAGAGGTTTACCATGTCAACGGCCGAGACACCACTTATTTGCCTTCTGGTAACCATCCCGTATGAGCCTTGGAACCAGCTACACCCATCCCGTATGAGCCTTGGAACCGGCTACACTCGGCATGGATGAAGCTCCACCTCTTTGCAAGGGAGAGATCTTTGCATGTGCTAAAGAAGGGTTTTTGCACCAACAACATATGCTCATGGAAGTACTTGCCCACGCGGATCCAATAAGCATTGCCCTTTTGCTCAGCACCGCAAAGTGGATCTGCGGAAATCTCAATCCAAGTGGAACATAGCATCTTGTCTTCTTTGATGGTGTAGCTCGTCGTCCTTTGGCTCACCTTCTTGCCATCGGTAAGTGTAGCAGCAAGTGACGCGGCCAGTGTGGCCGCGGCGGCCTAGGTGATTTCCCTAGCCATGTCTTGGGTGACGTCGTCGCCCATGCCTTGTGTGTAGCCGTCGTTGCCAAACTGTGGCTGCTCGTCAATGGAGTAACCTCATGAATATCCTCATATTGAGTGTTGTCATACTCAATGTAGTTGCCTTCTTCCTCGTCGGCGCCCTCGTAGATCATGTCCTGCATGATGGCCTCGCCATTCGTGTCCTCACATTCCTACGCGCATAGCGGGCCATGACAAGTCGACAGGACCAAGTAGCAATGGGAAACAATTACAAGAGATGGGCAAGAGCTTTACCATCTTGGTCCCTGGCAGGAGCTCGCCTGTCATTCCGTCGAACAGGTTGGCTAGTGGCGGCATGTTGGCGACAGAGATTCACCGTTGCTTCTTTGGCCCTGCAGGTGATGATTGCCTGGTTGTGGGAGTGCGGTTGAGGTCGATTCCTTGGCTGGACCTATCCGACGACATCGCACGCGGATCACCTAGTCGGGACAATGTGCATCCAGCCCTGCCATGGCCGCCGACCTGCTGGGATGGCCTGGGTTGAAGAGGAGGTCAGCCGCTCGGCGTCTACTACGCTTGGCGATGATGCGGTCGTTCGCCTTGAGCTGCCCTTCTTCCAGCCTAGCAGCGACCTTTCGAGCTTTGGCGGCTTCTCTCCAGCATGTGCGTTTGCTGGACTCAGCTCGGCACTCGTCCTCCATCATATCCTTGGCGGCCTTCTTCGGCTTCGCCTGCTTCTTCCCGATCGTGGCCGTGGGAGGAGTGGCGGTGGCCATGGCAAGCGCGGCGACGGAATCCATCGCTTCCGATGTCTTTCCCACCGACCAAATTTCGGTGGGAGGGTTTTTGGAGGTAATGTGTGCGCCACTAGCGAGAGGGGCCATGGTCTTCTTAGGAGGACAAGGGAGGACGCGCGAATTATCCGACCCAACGCATCGGTATACCAAAGAAGCGGATGGAGGTCCACGCGAGTCAATCCGTTTACGTCGCCCCGACAAGTCAGTCCATTTGCGTCGTCCCGCCGAAACGTACGTGGGCTGTCCGACTGTCTGCGTGGACAGTTTAGTTGGCTAGATGGCCTAGCCATCCATCCTCACATTGGTTCTCAGCAGGCCCGTCTCAGAGGCAGGTTCAGAATGCTCTACGCACAGGGCCTCCAAAATCAGAGGGCCCCCAAATTTTCATGTTTAGCTAGTAGTATTAATTAGTATACTCCTAATAAAAGGATTAGATGGGCCTATTAAATGCATTGATCCATTGTAGTATTACCGCCAGGGCCGGCTCTGGCCCAGGGCAGCAGGTGCGATGGCCTGGGGCCCAAGCAAATCAGGGGCCCATGCTAGGTACACGTGTATGTATATCAATCGGGAAAAGAGGCCCCCTTTTTCCAGGATAGCAGCACGCACACGCACAGCAAAGGAGACGGCGGCTCTTCGTTTGCTTCTTTCCCAGATCGCATCAAACACTAGGAGAAGCACGGAGATGGAGGCACGGCTTCTCCCATTTGTCGACTCATTTCTCAGTTTTTCACGCGATCAGCAGATCACCCTGTTCACTACTCTTGGAAGAGATATTCAAGCCCCCTTTTTCCAGGATAGCAGCACGCACACTAGTAATTTTTTTATCAAGATCTACTTTTGTCCGCACTAGGTGGCCCTGGTGTTTTGTGTCTCGCATGCCATCTGATGATTGTTTTATCTTCCTTTTTGCAACCTTGCAGCTTGCTTCGTTTGCTCTTGGAGATATTCAGATTCGGTCGTTTGGATTATTCGACAGTTAGAGGTTTCTTGGCATGGTATTTCTCTGCTTTTTTACTTGGTTCAGAACATAAGCAAGAAACCTTGTTACATAAACAATGCCAATAAAACAATTTCGTGTACATTTTTCTTGGTACTTGGTTCAGAACACAAGCAAGAAACCTTATTAGGAAAATAATGCCAAAGAAAATTTATCTTTGTTTATGGACTTGCGATGTTTTTATACATTTTGTGTGGATCATATTTCGAGTTGGGCCCATTCAAAGAGTTTGCCCTGGGGCCTCTGAAATCCCAGAGCCGGCCCTGATTACCGCTTAGGAACTTGCCACACAATTAACTCCACATGCCTCCTACGAGGGTCCAACTCACGCACGCTTCCCTTTCTCTATTTACTTTGATGACTATTTCTCATACATCATGACGGCATATCTTCCAAGTTTCTTCGCAGCAGCTCCTTCGCCGGATTTAATTCCGTCACGACTTCCATTGAATAGATTGTTGATTCAATGAATAAATTTAAGATCCTTTCCAGACTCCACCCTCAATACACCATCTAACTAATTGAACATTTTATCTCACGAAATGCGAGAAGAATGTCATGTTTAAGACAGTACTTTTGAATTCTGAGATTGTTTTCCCACTAGATGTAATTCGTCCAAAAAAAAATTATACCACCTGATAATAAATATAATATAAAACCTTATTTTTCTAATTGCTAATGGTTATGTTGAGGGCCAAGTTTTTTTTTTGTTTCGCACGGGGCCTCCGTTTTCTCAGGTACGGCCCTGGTTCTCAGTATATAGAGATCTTGATCAACAACCTACACATCACGAGGAAATGTGTCGTCGTGTCATGCCGAGACGACGCACGTCGGCCAATCGTTCCAGTTCAAGGATTGCACATCTGCTCCAATCCAGACCCGAAGTCCCCACCAGTCAGATCCGAAACTCCAATAAACGCAGAGCACCTCCGAAACCTTCCCCCGGCCACCACCAGCAACCGACGAAACCCGCACCCACTCCACCCCCACCTCCACCTCCTCCTCCCCCGGCCATCCGACCTCCGCCGCAGCCGGCGCATCCGCCGCGATGGGCCGCAAGCTCGCGCTCCTGGTCGGCATCAACTACCCGGGGACCAAGGCCGAGCTCAAGGGCTGCCACAACGACGTTGACCGCATGCACCGGTGCCTCGTCGACCGGTTCGGCTTCGACGAGGAAGACATCACCGTCCTCGTCGACCGCGACTCCTCCGGTCCGCAGCCCACCGGCGCCAACATCCGCCACGCGCTAGCCAAGCTCGTCGGGGACGCGCGCCCCGGGGACTTCCTCTTCTTCCACTACAGCGGCCACGGCACGCGCCTGCCGGCCGAGACCGGCCAGGACGACGACACCGGCTACGACGAGTGCATCGTGCCCAGCGACATGAATCTCATCACAGGTGCGATTGGGGGAAGGAAAACTCAGATTTGCTTTCACTCCCTTTTCACTCAAGTAATCGCGAAACGGTAGGATTAGCAATCCTTCAGATGTGAAACTGATTTTGGAAGCGTCATCAACGCCTACGCGATGTGGATCTGATCCAGGATTGAGTGGAGACCTGTCCAAAATTTTTATGAACCATTATACTCATGAACTCCAAATTAATTGGGCATTTTACTGCTCGTAGATTCATTTGTTTTGCACTGCAGTAAGTTTTAAATGATATTATTCCGGATGAAAAGTTAAGATGATATTGGTGAAGTTTGAGCTTGTTATATCGCTCATATTCTTGTACTAGAATGGTTTTGAGTTGCAGCTGCCGAAACTGTTGGGGTAGGGAGGGGATAACTTGGTGTAAAGATGTATATATGTGCCTACTGTTTGCATTGAGTCAGTAATGTGCACATGTTTTGCACAGAATTCTAGTTGTAGAAATCCCCAAGATCTTGGAGCTTAGTTAACTTAGCTGTTTCAGATTTGTTTTCTTTTAGGCAACATTGCAAACAACGCGGGCAGGATATTATTTTAGTTAAATTATCATTTCTACTCAACATTAATTAAGTAGTATTTCTTATCACAAATATCATCTATCCTAACAGAAAAATGAGAAAATGCTTAAGGCATAGTATGCTAATCTGCTTGTTCTGCATTTCTGATTCACTATTTTATCAAGCTACTGCGCTGTTATTTTCTACCTAGCGTAAGATTCATTGTTGCAAGTTTGATAGAGCAAACATTTTACCCCTTTGCAGTCTAGTTTCATACGCATTCCTGAACCATCAATGTGTCCAATCAATGACTGTCTCCCGACCAAGTCCCTAACATTGCTGTCATCTGCAGACCAAGATTTCAGAGATCTCGTTATGAAGGTCCCTGATGGTTGCATATTTACCATCGTCTCTGATTCATGCCACAGTGGTGGCCTACTGGACCAGGCAAAGGAGCAGATAGGCAATAGCTATCAGACCCAGACCCAGTCCCGTGAACCCGAAGAACGATCTGAATCTGGCTCCGGCTTCCGGTCCTTTCTCAAAGAGACCGCTTGGGATGTGTTCGAGACTCATGTCCGCCATGGCAGAAGCCAGCATGGAGGCGAGGACCAGGATGAGGCAGACGAACAACCTACAGGGGATGGCCACACCAAGAACCGCTCCCTGCCACTTTCAACATTTATTGAGATGCTCAAGGACCAAACTGGGAAGGATGACATTGAGGAGGGCTCGATCCGGCTGACGCTGTTCAATGTGTTTGGGGAGGATTCCAGTCCAAAGATCAAGAAGTTCATGAAAGTCATGCTCGGTAAGTTCCATGAAGGAGGATCAGGTGAGCAGGGTGGTCTCATGGGCATGGTTGGTTCCCTTGCTCACGAGTTCCTAAAGGCTAAGCTTGAAGGTAACGAGGAAGAAACTTTCAAGCCAGCCTTAGAACAAAATGTTGGCAGCGTTGACGAGGTGTATGCCGGGACCAAGTCATGGGCACCTAACAACGGCATCCTCATTAGTGGGTGCCAAACTAACCAGACATCAGCAGATGCAACCACAGCGCAGGGATCTTCGTTTGGCGCTCTGAGCAATGCCATCCAGACCATTCTTGCAGGCAAGCACGGAAAGGTGACGAACAAGGATCTCGTTATGAAAGCGCGTGAGTCGCTCGCCAAGCAAGGATACACTCAGCAGCCTGGGCTTTACTGCAGCGATGAGAATGTTCATGTGGCCTTCATTTGCTGAAACATGGATTGCTATTGTGATTTGTTTCTTTTTGTGTTTTGCTGTGCACGAGAGACTGAAGTTTTCCCTTCTTCCCTGGTTTGCTGTGGTTATGTACTTATGTCAAAAATATGACTCGGACTATACCAATACTGAAATAAGGATTGCCTGATCCAAACTGCATACATAATAGATATACTTTCTTCATGAGTTCCGTCCAATTTCTCTTTTATGTTGTCTTTCCATATTCACCGTTCTGATCCTAATAGTCTTATTTATTTTATTTTTGAAACAGTTATCCCGGTAGCGTTAGTTCCACAAATAACTGATGTTTGTTCAAGTTTTGCTTGTCAACATGCATTTCCATTTGTGCAAGCAAGATTGGTTGGATTGGCTCATTTTTCTGTGGCTTGTCATCCCCGGTAAGAATTCAACATATATCAAGAAGTTGAACATACAAGGAGTATACAAACCAAAGCTATTTGGGACAGCTGAAATCAATCTCCTGACATTTTATTTTATGACTAGATAACTGAGTACAATACCATGCCATAACCTTCCAGTCCATGTTAATGTTGGAAGCGCGAGGATATCGAGCGACATGAACTGATGAGAAGCTCAGATGTGCCAATAAAACTTGCACATCAGGCGACGCCCTAGACTAATGCATGCCTTGGTGTGTATCTGGGCCGCACAAAAATGAACGTGGCCTATGTGTCTGAGACTCCGAATCGTGCCTCATTGTCGGAAATCAGCAGATTCCTTGTTTTTGGTTTTGAACAATGGCTGTGTCCATCAGATTCCTTGTTTTTGGTTTTGAACAAGGGGACTGAGAACATAAGGGCAAAACATTAGATGACTCGCTGCTTGCCCAGTTGTCCTATAATGAAATATTTACACCGATTGCAACCGTGGTGTGGTTGTGTAAGCTTCAGTTGTTTTTTCGCTTCTCTCGCGTAGAATTAACAATAGGCATAATCCTATGTGTTTTTTTTTTTGTTATTCTAGAGGAGCTCTCATATATATCTGATGTTGACCGTTCTAGTTTTGTTTGTAGATGCATATCCTCATAAAATTTGAATACATCAGTTATGGTACCTGAAGATCTTGGCGAAATCTGAAAAAATCTCCCCCCCTTTTTATTTAAATTGAGTAATGAAGTACAATATAGCACATACATAAACACACAACATTACAAAGCTTCAGAATTAACACACTTATAACGAAACAAAGACAGATCTAGGAAAAGACACATAGGTGAACACTTGCTCTATGATGGCAAGTTACTAGACGGGAGGAGACCAGCACAGGCCACCTACATGTGGCACTACCCATGCATGGGTTAGGGTTTCAATGCTATGTTGGGGCCAGAGGCCACACAACACTCGAGGGACCGAGGGCAGCAATAAGCCGGAGGAGGAGGATATGTACTCATAGGCCTGCCTTGCACTGTCCATGGAGTTGCCATCATCCCCAGTATGCAGACTTGAACAATAAGGAAGACCATGGCTACGCGAAGACTATCGGTCAACATCACTTCAGTATTGGAAGAGATCTATAATACCAATGTAGTTCTACCTCAAATATACTTTTTGTGGTAGTAGCGGAACATCATATATATACAATATTGGTGTATGTCAATCTCACATGAAACCATACCCACATTGAAGAATGGCAGGCACGCAATTAATGTTGTTTCCACAAGTGGCAGTTCCAGCAACACAAGTGGCATGCATGCCATGCTAAGTGTCAGTTCAAGCAAAACAGGTGTCAGCTCAAGCAACACAGGTGGCATGCATGCCATGTTAAGTGGCAGTTCAAGCAACACAAGTGGCAGTTCAAATAGCACAAGTGGCGTGCATACCATGTTAACTCTTAAGTGGTAGAATAAGGATTGAAGATAATTAATACACCCTCTGTTAGATGGCACTCCATCTTTTCCATAACAGGATGAATATAATTTTTAGGCAAAGTCGAATTATTTGAAGTTTGACTAACTATATAGAAAAAATGAACATTTACCATACGCAATACACACAATATGAAAGTATATTTCACGATAATTCTAAGAATATTGGTTTAAGATTAAACTCACACCCATTCGTGTCTGTATAAAATCCATTCGCTGACATGGAGATACTTTTGTACTTAAAACTTCAAAAAACTTTAGTTTGACTCATCCTTTAATTTTTTTAACTTTAATATAAAAACTATGCATCCTATTATGAAAAGGAGGGGGTAGAAATTAATTAAAGGGCATCACAAGCATAGCTAAGTGATAGATCGGGATTGGAGATTATTAATATACTCCTTCTGGTTCAAAATAATTGCTTAAAACATAATGTATCTACACACTAAAACATGTCTAGATACATCTATTTTTATGCATCTATTTTAAACCGGAGAGAGTACATGATTTTAGATGGTAGAAATTAATTAAAGGGCATCAAAAGAATAACAGACGACAGAGCCAGCAAGAAACTTATGCCACCACCACTGGTTGGCATGGTTAAGAGGCATGCAACCTGGATGAAATATATAAAAAATAATGGAACTTTACACATCTTATATCATTACCTGTTCTATATCCACTAATTTTGGATATACATAGGAAAATGATGTGTTCAACACCTGGGCTACTAGAGTTTCGACAACAGACTAGAGAATGGAAACTTCACAATTTCTGTAACATTACAGGTCATTAGTTTGGAGCAGTACATACACAGGGACAAGTAATATTCAACAATTTGGCCAAAAAAATGTTAGAGAGTAGCACTAACAACATAATGTGATTACCATGATGATGTCGCAACCCTGAATTGCATCTCACAAAGCAAAATAGAAACAGAATAGACCGTTTGTTGACAAGGTTCATTGTGATCACTGACTTTATACCTGACGCAGGACTACAAGCACATATCTCATATATTGTGGAAGGCAAGACGTCAGCAAGCTTACCCGATCAATCTAGCCACCCTCCACTCTCGTGTTCCGCCTCAGGATCCTATCTGCTAACAAAAGATAATCCTTATCCGATTTTAATCGGAGGAGATTTTAATTTGTTGAGATTTCCTCACGAGAAAAGTAAAGGCCGTTTCGATGGACATTGGCCTTTCTTATTCAATGCTGTCATTGATAGCCTTGATTTAAGAGAGGTGTTTATGTACGGTCGACAGTTTACTTGGGCCAACAGCTTGCCTGATCCCACATACGAGAAACTAGATCGCGTGTTGATGGATACCGAATGGGAAAATAAATACCCTATGGTGTCAGTCCGTGCACTAGAACGTATTGAAAAACTGTCTGACCATGCTCCCATCCTCCTAACTACTGGGAATCCCCGTCCTGTTTGTAAACGGCCGTTCAAATTTGAACTTGGCTGGCTACATCGAGAGGGATTTCATGATATGGTTAAGAAGGTTTGGGAGAGACCGGTCGGGGGCAACACTCCAATTTTGAGATGGAATAATAAGATGCGGACAATGCGCAAACATCTCTCTGGTTAGGCTGCCCATACGGCCGGTATCCTTAAAAAAAGAGAAGGCTCGCTTATCAAATGTAATTGATGAGCTTGAGGCTGTTGCGGAGGTTAGACCGTTGTCTACGCAAAAGATTGAACTAAAAAATCAATCAAATGCGCAGATGGCGAGTCTTCTTCGCGAGGAGGAACTCAAATGGTATCAACGTTCCAAAGCTCAATTCATATTGGAAGGAGATTCAAATACGCGATATTTCCATGGCTTAGCCAATGGGAGACATCGGAAAAAACGTATTCATTCTCTTATTCAAGATGAAGGGTTGATTGAAGGCCATGAGCAATTCAAATCTTACATTACTAATTATTATAAAGGTCTGTTTGGTCCTCCGGAGGAAAGCATCTTCTCTCTTAATGAGGACTTAACGGACGATATACCCCAAGTTTCTATGGAAGAAAATGGTCTACTAACCGCACCTTATACTGAGGAAGAGGTTCGAAGGCAATTTTCCAAATGGAATGCAACAAAGCACCGGGTCCCGATGGTTTTCCAGCGGAGTTTTATCAAACTTTCGGGATACGATTAAATCGGACCTTCTAGATTTGTTCGAGTGACCTACATATTGGACAACTAGAATTATTTCGTCTAAATTTTGGTGAAGTAATCTTGTTACCGAAAGTTAATGAGGCAGAAAGGATTCAACAATATAGACCTATTTGCCTCTTAAATGTAAGTTTCAAGATTTTCACGAAAGTGGCCACCATTAGACTTAATACGGTTGCGGATCATGTTGTCCAGCCATCATAGACAGCCTTTATGCAAGGAAGGAACATCCTTGATGGAGTGGCGGTCTTGCATGAGACGGTACATGAGATGCATTCTAAGAAATTACATGGGGTTATTCTAAAACTAGATTTTGAAAAGGCGTATGATAAAGTTAAGTGGTCTTTCCTACAGCAGACACTCAGGATGAAAGGTTTTTCTCCAGAGTGGCGCGCTCTAATAAATGATTTTGTGTATGGAGGTAGTGTTGCAATCCGGGTTAATGATGACACCGGCCACTATTTCCAAACACGAAAAGGGTTACGCCAAGGGAATCCGTTATCACCGATGTTGTTTAACATTGTAGCGGATATGCTGACTATACTCATAGAGCGGGCCAAGGCTGATGGCCAGATTGAAGGAGTGATTCCACATCTGGTTGATGGTGGTTTATCTATACTTCAATATGCCGACGATACAATTCTGTTTATGGATCATGATCTTGAAAAAGCTCAAAATCTGAAATTAATTTTGGCGGCTTTTGAGCGAGTTGTCGGGATTGAAAATCAATTTCCATAAAAGCGAATTGTTCTGTTTCGGTGATGCCCAAAATGATACGGCTCTGTATATAGAGTTGTTTGGTTGCGGGCAAGGCCAATTTCCTATTCGTTATTTGGGTATTCCGATTCATTATCGGAGACTTACAATCGCGGAATGGAAATTAGTGGAAGAAAGATTACAAAAACGCCTTAGTAGTTGGAAAGGTAAATTGTTGTCCCCGGGAGGAAGATTGGTACTCATTAATTCGGTACTCACAAATATGGTACTCGTATATGTTATCATTCTTCATCCTACCGAAAGGAATTCTGCATAAACTCGATTACTATCGATCCAGATTCTTTTGGCAAGGGGACAGCGAGAAAAAGAAATATCGACTGGTTAAGTGGAGTATAGTTTGTAGTCCCAAAGATCAAGGAGGGCTTGGAGTTCATGACCCGGAGGTCAAGAATTCAGCTCTTCTGGGTAAATGGCTGTTTAAGCTACTTACTGAGGATGGGACTTGGCAAACTATTCTTCGGAGAAAGTATATCGGTTCGAAGACATTATCCCAAGTGGTTTGGAAACCTGGGGATTCTCACTTCTGGGCTGGTCTTATGGCGACAAAAAATATTTTCTTTCACCATGGTACTTTCTCAATCAGGAATGGAGCACAGATACGGTTCTGGGAAGATGCTTGGCTAGACAATGCACCCTTAAGTGAACAGTATCCTGCTCTGTATAGGATTGCTCGTCGCCAAGGTGATACCATTGCTACTGTAATGGCTACCCCACCTCCGAATGTGACGTTCAGACGGGTTTTACTTGGACAAAGACTTGTGGCATGGAATACCCTAATTCAACGGCTCGGAGATATTCATTTATCACCTGAACCAGATGAATTTAGATGGAACCTTCATGTAGATGGTACCTTTTCCGTAAAATCTTTCTACAATACAATCCTTCTTTCTGACTTACCAGTTGACAACAATAAGAAGATTTGGAAGATGAAGATACCATTAAAAATTAAATTTTTTGGATGGTATCTTCGTCGTGGGGTTATTCTCACCAAAGACAATCTTGTTAAGCGGAATTGGCATGGAAGTACACGGTGTGTTTTTTGTCATTAGGACGAAACAATCAAACACTTATTCTTCCAGTGCCAGTTCGCGAGATCTATATGGTCTGTCATCCAAGTAGCGTCTACCTTGTATCCTCCGACTAGTGTCGCCAATGTCTTTGGCAATTGGCTTCATAGTATAGATTCAAGGTTTAAGTTGCTTCTTAGGGTGGGGGCGCTAGCAGTTATCTGGGCGCTTTGGCTATGTAGAAATGACAAGATCTTTAACGACAAAAATTGTTCTTTGTTGCAGGTCATCTACAGATTTACAAGTATTCTCCGTTCATGATTACCTCTACAGCGAGTGGAGAACCGACAGCTATGTACGGAGGTCTGTACACGGTTGGAGGCTACGGCGAGGGATACTTTTTTCCTACATGGGTGGCAGCATAGTCTACGGATAGATGCCCCACCTACACTTTAGGCGTTATATGATTCATCGTTCCGATATGTATCTCGTCTAGTTTTTATTATTTATCCTTTTGGACTTGAGACAACAAAACGGCTGTGTGCATCCTGGTTATGCAGAGGCTGGATGTAATTGCTTATTAAAGTAATAAAGCATCCTTTATCGAAAAAAATCTGCTAACAATATTCCAATCAACATATAAGCTGTGTTGTTCTACTCTTCTTTATAGCACCAGAAAAAAGAGCAACAACGTACGCTCTCACTCACTTGGCTCGCCACACAACACGCACGCCATGTTTCATGAATTGAGTTGGAGAGTGTTTTATGCAAGTTTTATTTTTTACCAACTTGCACAAAATCTGTATGTACTCGTGTCGAAACGTTAGCGCGTGTTTGACACGTTCCCTGTTTGCAGAAACTTGTTCCACTGCCTGACTGCGTGAGATGCACCTGGGCATAGAAACGTATTCCTAAGCAGTAATTGCATAAAATAAAGTATAGATATAGCTCAAACTAAAAAGATGCCATAAAAAATGATCAGCAATTTATCTCTACTGTGACATGTAGAGGCACGCACCATTTACATGTGCCAACCTTAATAAAAGTTCTATTTTCTGCTCGCGTCGATAGATTCTGCTTGCTTCTATGTATATCTGTATCACGGTGCAAGAACTGTGTTCTAACATAAAACAATTCAGAGAACATGAATCACTTTGTATGGAACTTGACTAGCTCGAATTCATGGCACAAATTGCTAGTCCTGAAACAGCAAAAGTTGGTACAACAAAAACTAGCAGCGCCCTAATCCTTGTCAGTTGCTCTAGCTCATCGTCCATGTTCTTTGCATCAGCCAACTTAAATATTGGCCGTTGGAGGGTAGTAGTTGAATCTGGTTCAGACCATATAATACAGCAGTAAATGAGGCCCTCCCAAAATGTACTTATTAACTATAGGTAGGAGTAGTAGTTTGCACTTGGATTTGAGCAGTCGGTTCGAGACGCTAGCTCCAGTGAGCTCCTCACTCCTCAGCATTCCCCACCAACAGCGGCAGTATACAAGTGACTAACAATATAACGAATTTATTCAAATAGAAAAGCAGAAATAATTAAACATAGGCATTCACAAATCCTTCGTAGCAAAGAAAATACTTCATCGTAGACATATATTGTAAAATGCCGTTTATTCAAATATAGAAGTTAAATAACACAGAGGAAATGCATGATTCACATAACAAATTCTACCATCAAACGGTGCCCATGTTGCTAAAAAGGTACATTTCGAGAAAAAAAAACCTGCAATATGTATCTACAATCTTGTAATCCATAAAAATCAGAACATATACAACATGGGCATAAACTACACTCCAGCGCCATCATGATTGAGCATCAAGTTTAGCTTACAAACCACTCTCCAATGTGCACAATTTATGGAATGGAGTTTGAAGCTCCCACAGGGCGAGTAAGTTCAATCATTCTAATAAAACAAAACAAATATGAAGAACAAAAGGAAAACACAATAAACCATTATTGGTTTCATCAAAGTCAGTGGCAAACCGGCAATTGGGCGTAATTACAACTTTCCAGGACCCTGCCGTGTAGTGTAAGCCACTGATATCCCATTCAGCCATTGGTCAATTAAAATGACAAGAAACCCAAATGATGCATATAAAGGTTGTAAAGTTATAGAATTTTGACAATCATGTACTACTAATGAAGTAAATTTCTGCAACGAAAAATAAGGCATCAAAACCTTGTCAAATTGAGGTTTCTTCAGATATTTCAGCATACCAAAACAATCCTAGCAATTATACATATCAAGTACAAGGCATAATTGATTCAACACAATCAAATAAGCAGCAGTGGCAATATTGCATATACTTCACAAGGAGCAGTAACTATAGAGCCTATTTTTCATTGCAACAAGCTTTGTTTCGCAACAAAGTGATAGAGAAAACAGTATAACGAGGATGGCTTTCTATTGTTGCAATGTGCAAAAGTATATCAAATTAACACAACAAGATCATTGTAATAAGGTTTTTGGTAGAACAGAAAGATGCTGATTTTCACCACTCGTATTCCAACACAATAAGTACAGGACCTGGAAGTATTGCTTTCACACTCCATCATGGTATCATCAAATTCAGTGTCAAACTGCCAATTAAGCGTAATTACAACTTTCCAATACCCTGTTATATAATTGTGTAAGCCATGCTCACTCATTCCTAAATACCAGTCTATACTCAATTTGTTCCATTGCCATCACATTCAGCCATTGAGTAATGAAAATCACAAGAAAGCCCTAGTGATACCTATAGAGCTTGTAAAATTATAGAAATTTAAGAATCATGCAATCAAATATATTGTGCAATAAAAATGTATCCCCTCTGACCCATATTACTTGATGCTAAAATGGATGAATCTACAACTAAAATGTGTCTAGATACAACTATATTAAAATCAAGTAATATGAATCGGAGAGAGTACAACATCAACTTGAGATTTCTTTGGGAATTTCAACAGACCAAAACAATCCTAGCGATAACACATGGATAAATTGCAACATTGCATATTTTACTAAGGGCCGGGCAAAAACAATAGATCTTACTTCTCATTTCAAACAAAGCTTTGCTCCGCAGCAAAGTGATAGAAAAAACAGTACAATGAGGACGCCTTTGGAAGAAGTATAACGAATTAAAACAAAAAGAACACTGATAAAGAATAAGACAAATTGTGTAAGGTTTGGCAGAACAGAACGGTGCTGATTTTCACCACTCTTCCAGGAACGTATTCCAACACAATAAGCAAAAGAAACTGGAAGTATTGCTCTCGTACTGGTCTCACTCTACATTCTTCCTCAAATTTTATCCCTCTGCCCTCCTCTCTAACAACCAAACTCACTGTGTTGTCTATCCATAAACAATACTAGAGAATTATCTTTCCAAATTAAAACTTTCTAATAGTGACCAATTCTTTTTTGACATAAATATAATAATGCAATTTACCTCCCGAGTCCTCCAAAGAGAATCTGATAATGTCCAACCCTTGTCAAGAAACTTGCTTTTGAATTCTGAGATAATCCACAAGTGTGCATAGTATATTGAAGAACAAGCTCAGACAACAATCACATCAATTTTTACATGGAATCATCATCAGTTTTACGCTTCGGAAGAGCAAGAATACGAGCAGCACCCATCGCGAACTCCTTCTCACACTATGACACACTAGTAAAGAATATATCGATCACTCAATGGAAACCACCGCTAAAACACTAATCATGGGCCCAGAATCATAACTTGGAACGCAGAAAGGCAAGGTAAAAAGAAGAACAAGATTTTGCAAAAAGAAAGATAACTCTCTTTATTTTCCATACAACAGATCAGTTCATACCGCGCATTATTATTAGATACAGATTGCAACAGAGCAGTACATTATACTAGGAGAAGACAAAGGTAAATCCTAGTAGCACCATCCATACTCAGATACTCTTCTTTTAGAGCAAGTTCCAACAACAACACAGCTACTAGTAAGGGGCGAGCGAGTTTACCCTCTCCACCATGAATGCGGCAATCTCAGAGGTTCTCCATCTGGACGTTGCTCTTGAGCGGCACATACTCGCCAAGGTATCCGCCGAGGTGCTCGTAGAGCGCGGTCCTGTCGATCTCCTGGTTGTGGTAGGCCTTGCAGGCGTAGTAGAATACGCTCTGCACTAGGAGACCCAGCAGATTGACAATGACGAGAAGCGAGACCATCACTGCGCCGACAAGTATCTTGACAGGCAAGGTGAGGCCGAGGCTGCCCTCCTCGCCCCGCCCCTTGACGACGGCGGAATGGAAGAGGCCGGCTGTGACGCCGCAGGCGGCGAAGTAGGAGACAACGAGCACGGCGGCGGTGCGGGTGCGGCCCTTGAGGAGCTGCCTGCTCTTGGACATGGCGGCGAGGCCGCAGACGGGCTCGAGCACGGAGAGGACGCTGGCGAGGTGCCAGAGCGCGGAGATGTAGACGTGGACGGCGAGGAAGCCGAAGACGAAGAGGAGGGCGAAGAAGAGGAAGGAGAGGGCCATGAGCGTGGAGCGGGCGGGGTCGGGCGCGTAGGCGGTGAGGAGGAGGAGGAGGGTGAGGACGAAGAGGGCGTGGTAGGCGAGCATGAGGAGCGAGACCCAGAGGAAGGTCCGGAGGAGGCGCGGGAGGATGGTGGGGAGCGCCGAGAGGGAGGCGGCGATGGAGGCCGGCTTGGCGGCGTAGAGGGAGGCGACGGTGAAGACGGCGGCGGCGGTGGAGAGGAGCGAGAAGGTGAAGAGGAAGATGAGGTAGAGGAACTGGTAGGCGAAGAGGGTCACCCACTGCGCGGCGCCCGCGGCGTAGGCGGAGGCCTTGAGGCGGAGCAGGATGGGGTGGGTGAAGAGGGAGTGGGCGAGCACGGCGAAGGAGAGCGGGAAGACGAGGCAGGCCGTGAGCAGCGCGAAGGTCCGCGGCGCGGCCCGCGGGATCGTGGCGGAGACCCGGATGAGGTCGCCGGCGCCCAGCGCGGCCAGGTCGTGCGTCGCCAGCTCCATCGGGGATTTGCCGGGGCGGGGCGGCGGTGTGGTAGGGGTGAGCGGCGAGGAAGGCCGGTGCTGAGAATGAGATCGGAGAAGGGAAAAGCTCTGCGATGTGAGAATGAGATGGGGATGGCAGTGGCACGCGTGTCAGGCGCAGGAGGTCCGACGATGTCATGTGGCACTCGCGACGCAGCACGGGGAGGGAGGAAGAGGCCGCGGCCCGCGGGTGACTTCGAACCGAAGTAATCCAGTTTGATCAATCCCAATTCAATGATCAATCTGGTACAATTGCAGCTCAGATAGACAACTCGTGTGACATACACTTGCTATTTTTTGTTTCAAGTTCAGTAAACCAGATATATCTCAAACACCAATCTCGTAACTTTTTTTTTAGATCAAATTGAAATGTCATCAACCAAAACCTTGTCCATTTTTTTTTTGTTTCATGTTCAAATTAACAAAATGTTGAACTGAACCGGGGATTCAAAATTCAAACTGCAACTACAGTAAATCAAACACAACTCGTTGACTAATCTGGCGAAATTAGAGTTCAAGTTGAAGAAAGGTTGGAGAGAGACGTGCAACTGCACTTTTAGCTACGGGGAGAAAGAGAGAGAGTGAGAGAGAAACAATGATGGGGTATCGTAGAGGAGCGAGAGGAATTGGTGTAGCATTAATGAAAAACTAGTGCAAAATCAGACTAGAGATGTTTAGGTGAGAATGGTTATTATGGTTGAGGGTGGTGTTGAGGATAAATTCAGAGTTTAAGGGTGAAACTTGAACGGAACGAGAGCCCGGGCTTGTGTGGTGAACTTTGAGAGAAGCTCAAGGAGGAAGGGGTATTGAGTTCTCTCAAATTACACACCTTCATGGCCATGCTCCATGTGCATATACAAAATTTCATCTAGTTATGATCACCCTGTTACGGTTTGACCATTCATGCAGTCAAGGCAGCCTCCGGTCATAGTGATTAGATATGATCTCACGGTCTAAGGAGTAGATTACTACGCTTTCATAATCATCGCAACGATGAACTTTATGACTTGCTCGTGTTGCAATACTTATATTAGATATGTCCACATATCATTCATCTAGTGATATGATCCCATTGTCAATTGACACAACTGTCCATGATCGGGAAGCATCGATCATCGGATGACCAACGAGTGTCAATTGACAATTTGGTATGTTGGTAGGTTCTACTTATAATCAAATATGTTCATATTTTTATTGTTCTAAGGGATCGTGTTAGAATAATATATAACATTAATTTCTGATGACTACTTTTGGTCTTTACATTATTTTCTAAGAATTCGCCGCCCTACCTCATATTATTTCCATCCTTCGCCACTGGTGCGTCGATCCGAGTTGGAGGCCCGACTATTCCAATGACCATTGCATCAACGAAGAGAAGCTTTTATAAATTAAAGTTGTTGAAGTCATACTTACGCTCTACAATGATGCTTTCTACAATGATGCTTTGAAAACAACATCTGGAGATGGTTTTTTACGAAGAATAAGTTTAAGGTTTCGCCATACGCTAGGTTGCCATGCTACGGATCCATTGCCGTAATGCCGAGGAGCTTATGCGTCTCCGAGACCCGCCACACATCCTCAGGTCATCACCACATGGCCCGCTCTGTGTGGTGGTGGTTGTGGGGCCGGGGGGGGGGGATATCGCGGCGTCTAGGGTTACTCCCAGGCATGGGCAAATTTAGCATCCCTGTTGCTCGGATAATCGCCCAATCTTCCCAGTGATGCCTTTGCTTGCTTCATATGACTTCCTACAGCAATTTTCACGAAAACTGGCATCTTAAGCCTGTTTACCTAGGCTTTGAAAAGTTTCAAGGTTCGCCATTTGCCCCGGGTAACTCAAGAGCTGTGGCCTTGTATATATTGTCTTTTCTTTGTGGAACTTTACAGTCCATAAAAGACCGTAAAAGACGCAAATATATGTGTTGTCGTCTATGAAAAAATAGAATTTTTAAATTTTCAGATAGTCTCTCCAGATTCAGCCTCATCTCGACGGTGACATAAAGAAGCTTGTGAAAGAGTGGTATGGTTCTCGAGGATGGGAATCTTCGGATTATCATGGAGCTTCATCAGCAATTATTCCTTCTTGCCTTCTTGCTCAGAGATGGATGGAGATCTTTTTACCTGTTCGACAAGTTTCCATCCGCATCCAAACAACATCAGGCTGGCTCAGCGAGGAGCGGCAGCGGCAACACAGTTTGCAAGGTTGAAGACAAATGGCATCTTAATTTTTTTTACCTTCTGTTTGGGTGCTTTGCTTTGTACTTTTCCTAATCTTAGTACTTCACTGTTCACTGTGCATCAGCGAGCAAATCCAAAACATCATCTACCAACATACTCCGCACTCTAAATTGAATCAATTAAACACATGTATACATTATACACGGGTACACATTACAAAACCCAATGCTGTCTGCAAATGACAACAGGGGAGATGAAACATCGTCCGACCTATCTATCTTTACGGCGCTCCTCGTGACGGGTAAATTCGTTTCGCTCCGTCCTTCAAGGTCACTCTTGCACACCCAACTCTTTGGAATGTTGCACCTATGTCCTCGTTTGTGAAGAAAGCCAAGGCCCACATCAAGGCCGTCTCTGTGTGCTCACGGGAGTAGCCGAAATGTATTCGTTCAGCAAGCTCTTGTATTGTGCCTCCGCCTGCTGAATTTCGAGCCTTAACTTCTCTTCCTGTACATACAAGAAATTATTTTCGAATTTCTATCTGCTAAGTGAGCAAAATGCAATGAACTATTGTAACTGATGATCATCGGTCATGCCACCAAAATTACCTTGAGTAAAAGCTCCTTCTCGGCCATCTCGAATTCCATGCACCTGCAAATAAAACAAAATTAGAGTTCTTCAAATATAGGAAAGAAATAATTGAGGAAAGTTGGTATCAGACTTACTCTTCGCGGAGCTGTTCATTCTCTAGCTTCAAATGGGAAAATTCATTCAGATCTCGTTCTGTCATATATTGGTAGACCTGTCGCATTGAAAGGCAGCTACACTCAATACAAAGCTCAGATTATCCATTAGAAAATGATTGTGGAATTATGGATGCATGCTTCACGCTCCACATGTTAAGTTACATCAACTGCTATTGTAGTTGTAGGTGGTGAACATCTCTGTCAAGATGGATCATCCACTGAGGCACAAGGTGCAGTAAGGCAGTAACAATGCAACAAGACTAACCTGATTATTGCCCTCAAAATTGTGTGCAGCCTGCCTCTTGCATGAATCCATCTGAATAGCGTCCTCGTTTTTCCTCTTTCTTGTCTCTGCTAAATCAGTGTTGGGTGCCATATGATGCGAACTTGTCATGCCGGTCTGTACAATCTGTGTACCTGGCATGCAGTAGGATGTGGGCACTCTGGTTCCGGCAGGCACCGATGGATGAGGACGAGCAAAAGCTATAGGAATAGCAGTTGTGGGGTTATCGCTTGTGCCGTGTCTCCCATGCGCCACCGAGAGAGCAGAAGAAACCGCATTGCTCCCGGATGGTTCAGCGATGGTGTGTTGTTCTGGAAGCATTGCAGGAGGGGTGAGGGAAACAGAAGATGCACGGGGCATTTTCTGGTATCCAATCAGGTGACTGTGCAAATCCCTATAAGCAAGTGGACCATTACATACCGAGTAAAGAACAGAAGCAAACTTGCTATACCAGGTAATGAACTTGGATGGAATAGAAAAGGAAACAGGACTTACCAGTACTCAGTTGTCATATCTTTCAGGCGGGTGATCAGCTTCTGATAGAGCTGCGACTTCTCAAAGTCCTGCTTGTCATGAGTAGGTTTGATAAAGTTCGCCTCTAGGACCCCGACGATGGCTCTGCCTTTACTACTCGCGGAACTCAAAACTCGATGAAAAGGCTGAAAGGCGTTCATGTTACAAACAAAGTCAAGTAATATTAAGATAAGAAGGATGTGACTGGGTTGAGCTTTGTTCTGCTATTTATGCCTATTGACCATCCTCAAAGAAAGTAAACACAGAGGTAATGGGAGGCTCACCAATATAAGGCGATTCCTGTAGTAGATATTAAATCCATGCACACTGATTGTTGGGGCACCTTTTATGAATCCGATACTCGTAAGAACCTCACCCTGAATGGAGCAAAGTGGATGTAAGAGGCTGCGGTTTCAGCATGTGGATGCAAAAAGGAGTAAGTTCAGAAATTTGATTATACGCAAAAATAATTTTGTGTTAAACACGGACCTCCTTTGTTCTCAAGAGTTGTTGAGGCGTATAACTAATACATTGCCGATATATGAGGTCAGAGGCAATGCTGTGGCGCTTCACTTCTTGTCCCCGAAGAACGATCTTGAAGTACTCGGGCAACTGCAAATATAAGACAGAAGTGTACACCTGCAAAACGCTAATTCAGCAACCTTTATAAGAGTTATAGAAGATAAATGGTTAGCCATGTGTCACTCACCCTAAGAGAACAGCGCAGTTGATTTGCCATATGGTTTTCGTTCATTCTCTTGACATCATTTTTTGTTTCTGCCGGATTTGGCGCACCACTAATCATAATATCCTGGTTAAAGGAAAATAAAATTTCATTATTATGAATGCTACTTCAACAAGTCGAACAATTACACAAAGTAGTTGAAGAAATATATAAGCATCTGATGCTTACTTCCTCCCTGGAGTCAAAATCGAGCTCGAGAACACCATTGTCATTAGACCACAGATTGAACACTATAATCTTTGTGCCATGTGGACCAATGTCACTGAACTGTTCCTCAACCATACAAGTAAAACAATCATTAGTCTACTGAATTAGCAATAAGCTAGTAGTAACTACTAAAATGAAATAGCTACTAAAATGAAACATACAATCTATAATTTTTTATTGAGCTTGATGGTTTCACACCTTGGCAACTAATTGCTACATCTAAATGGTGATACTTGTCTCAAAGACAAGCAGATGATTCTAATGCCTTTGAAAGGTCTAACTTTTGCAGAAAATGGTAAGACTACTGTCTTCTTTCAAGGGTGTGATGTAAAGACAGTATCTATAGGAAGCAGATCTAACTTACGTTTTCCATAAGCTCTTCTTCTGTTGCAAAAGGGGACCATTTTAACATCACTGAAAGATTTGAGCGGAACTGATGTGTGCCATGTCGCCCATCTGGTATAGCTTCCCCTGTCAATAAATTGTACTTGTAGTCGACCTAACGATAGCAACACATGTCATCACAATCATCAAAGTACAATACAATTTCCATCAGTGGTCTGCCAAAGGAAACAACAGTTCACATAGCATACCACAGGAACTACCACATCCTTTTGACCCGTTTCCGCCAAGAAAGTGTAAGAGAGAAGACCAACTGATTGTGTAGGTCCGCTGGAAACCAGAAGTAGTTTGGTGTTAATTCAACATAAAGTAAATTAGAAAGATAACATGTTGTTAGACCGAAGAAACAAATTAGAAGCGAGTCGAGACCTGCTCTTCATGCAGCGACTGAAGACGATAGCATCTGCCCCTAGCCGCATTGTGCTAGTCTTGAATCCGTTGCCATCTGTCAAATAGTCAAATGCCAATATATATTAGACAGAATGTACTTTGGGGTACACGATAAAGAATATGTGAAACTAAGTTGGTGACACACTGGCACATACATTGTCCAATTGAAGTTCCTGATTGCTTATCAGAAAACCCGAAGCTCATGCAACACCTCATGGAGTCAGGATCCATGCCTCCACCGTCATCTTTAAGACAAGCAAATACAGTTTTGTAAGAAATCTCATAAGATTGTGCTGCATGTCATTTCTCGTGCTGAAACAAAAGAAGAAACAGCAACATGGGTAATAGCAATCAGAACCTTGAACAAGTAAAGCTGGCGACCCGTTCCGCTTGTCAACGATTTTGTCTACCACGATTCTAGTAGCACCAGTTTTTATCTGTTTCGGATCAAAAAGTTTCAGTCAGATATACGACCATAACTCCAAACGGTGCTGCAATGCATCCCTGAAATGTGACTGAAAGTTGTTGGTTTTTACCTCGTCGACCGCATTATCGAGTAACTCTGCCAGGGCTGCAAAGTAGGCGAAAAGGAAGTGTAAAGACGCGAAGGATTAAGCAGTTTCTCATGGCAGCAAGAAAAAATTACGGCAACCAAGTAACCGCTTACCTCCGAAAGGCCATTTATGCGAGGTCGCATTCGAGTGGAGGAATTTGGGGTGGACGCACATGCGATTTCCCACATCTGCCGAATAGTAAATTGAAGGCAAAAAACCAGGGTAAGAATCAAGCAAATTCAGCCAGCAGAATCGGCAGGCAAAAAAATCATTAGGCAAATTCTTGCGTACTTCGAGGCGGTTGCGCGGGCTTCTCGCTGGACGCTTCGTAGTCGCCGGCGCTCCAGAACTTCCTGCTAATCTGCACGGCGGAGACGGGAGCGGGACGATAGCTCGTGACGCCCTCGGGCCCGACCCTCTCACCGCCGCAACTCCGGCCGACTTCCGGCACCTCCGACGAGGCTCGATTCAGCACGCAGGCGGCCTGCTGCGGTGCCGCGACTCGCGCGCTGCGGCCCAACGGCGTCGGCGCCGCCTGGCAGATGCTAAAACCGGGCACGCCTCGCTGGCTGGCGATCGAGGGCAAGAAGGGCTTGATGTCTCGCCGCGTGTCCATGGCGTCTCTGGCTGGTGTGGCGGTTCCTGTACACATGAGTGACACGATGGATCGGTTAGTGATACCAAGAGATTAGGGATGGAAAACAACATAAAAGAACAAGAAGACCTAATGATTTTGAGGGTTAATGGTGGAATCTGAAAGGATCCACCAAGCAAAGTTCTAACCTAATTTTAGGTTCTTTCAAGAACCAGGTAGTCAAACAAAAGTGTGTCTTCCCCTCTTGGGTGTCCTTAAATAGATGGTGAGGGAATCTGATTTGTGTTGGAGTTGGTTTTGGACTCCTAGAAGGAAACGGATCTATCTATACTTGCCTATTCCTTTGCCTATTTTCTTGGGAGAGAAGTTCAGATTTGGTGTTGGTAGTTATCCTTTCTTCTTTTTTGTTTTCCAAAAGGATAATGCTGGGAAAACTCCTTCAAGATCTCTAACAAATAGATAGGAACAACAAACAAATCTCTAAACAATTTTTCTCCTAAGAAGTTCTTTCTAGAGAATTATTTCCCGTATTGTTTGGTCCACGTAGGTGAATTTGTGGACCAGATCTCATAAAATTATTTTCCTCCCAATATTACCAAATTTGATGTCTTTCTAAAAAAAATGTAATTGTTCGTTTTAGTTTCCTATTTGCATCCATGATAATTAATGTTGGATTTAGTTATATATTATTGCCTTTTTAACTTTTCATGTCACAACGAATGCCACAAAAAGTGATATATTGACTTTTTTTTTCTTTCGAACTTATGGACATATAAATTAAGCCGATGGAGGAAAAACAAAGTTAATACAATAGTGAAAAAATGTAATTTTAAACACTCAACAAGTTAATGGAGGGAGGTTCTTCTTATAGAATTTTTTCATGTTATGGATGATTTTTATGAATAATACTCTATTTCTAAATTTTGATAAATCCCAGACAACCTTCGTGGGACGAAGGGAGTATTACATATATAGTTTTGTAGTCAAAATATTACCTATTAATTTTTTGTTGATTGTTGCAACACATTATGGACAAACACTACTGGTTTTGTTGTGACATGGTCAAAGATAACACATGCACAATGACGTCCACAAAATAGAAAACTGAATTAAACAATTTCTCCTTACACAATTTATATGCACAAGCATAGTTGGGTATAGATAGACCGACCCAAAGCCTGGTCCGACGGTCGGCCTAGGCTAGGTTTGAGTAGTGCAGGTTAGGGATTTAACAAAGCGGCCCCGCCCGCTAGACTTTCAAGATTTTTAACTAGGCCGGGCCTGGGCTTTTGGCCCTGCCCGAATACTGGTGGCCTGGAGATGCCTAGATTTATGCACGAGTATAAGGATTACAATTCAGATCATAATTTAATTAACATAACAATTCTAGATACAATCACACCCACCAAGTGTTCTATTTTGTAAGGTTTCCAAGACGTAAAGACCTAATTTATTCCATATTGAATTGTTCTAAATTGAAAAGGTTTTCTATTTGATTGCCGTAGGAACATATAAGACCATCTCTAATGGAACGTGCATGCCTAGAAAAGTTCTTACAAAAATAAATCGGTCCTTATCTTAAGCAAGAGTGGTTATTTTGGCAGAGATGACTTATTAAGTATCTGCCATGTAAAATACAGTGCTTATGGGAAACATATTGTTTTCCTAAGCACCTCTTTTTAGCACCTTGCGTTGATGATGATGTATGAATCGGCCAAATAGGTTATGATCCTTAAAAAATACTATGAAATACTTGTGAGTTGAACAAAGTCCTATTCCCTCTGTTCCATTCTACAGTGTCTATAGTTTTTTTGGGCACGGAAATTAGCATAATAGTATTTTTTACACAAGACCCCTTAGCTGAACGATTTGAGATCAACGTAAAATTTGGGAAATCCATATTTTCCTAATTTACCATAATAAATCCCACAAATCTCTCTTGTTGATTCTCTATATATGTGCAGCCAAGTTCAATCAAGGAAAGTAAAACATTGCTGCCTAATTTTAAGAAATCATTGGGCCATGCATTAGGAATCTCAATTAATTATTTCCAATTTTGTATAGATTTTTTCTTACGCATATTGTGTGGGAGCTAAACGTGAGAGGCGGTAATTGAAAAAAAACCAAGCTACAACCTTATATTCTGAAACAAATGCCAAAAATCTATAGGCACTATAGAAAGGAACGGAGAGAGTAGTATATATGGATACAATTTTTTTTAAAAAGGTGATGTATAAACACCAACAACAACAACAACAACAATAAAAAGCAGCGAAAACAATTCCAATAGGGGAGCCTTTGAATTGTATATTCGTGTAAGAACATGGAGATAGTAAAGCACAGATGCACTAGAAGCTGATGATACTTACGTATGCCCCTGGTTTCACAAGTCGAGTTGCTTTTCTCTTCTTGCCTATCCACTCTTGGGGTGCTCATCTTGGATCAGATCAAGCGATTTCAAGGGTTGGTATTCTGCAATTGAAGAGCCTCTTAATTCCTCAATAACTTCTGCTGCAAGTTGCTTCAACTTCAGAAGCTTTTGCTGTCTGCCCTTGATGACAGTGCCAAAACCCTAGCACCTGGAGTTCTGCAATCCTAAGGTAGCAGTACAATTAATCCTTAATCACATATTTATATGCCAAGAGACCCATGAGCCTTAGGGTCTGGTCCAAACAGGAATACAATGGACCATGTACAGTCCGACTCCAACTGATGACACCAGGTTAAAATCTGAACTATCAGAGTGCTTTTAGGATAAGGCTTTCTTATTAATTTGCTACCGTTCCTCTCTCTCCTCTAGGAGTTGGGACAGCATAACCCACCAGAGATTAGGATACATAACCAGACAAATAGAAACCATACAATGTAAAGTTGGAAACCTCATATGAAAAGGACTCGTATATATCGGTTCTAATGTTCTATAGACACGATATGAAAGGTAGAGTCGGACTAGAAATAAGAGGACTGAGCATACCAAACTCCAGATCAGACGTGATCGACAAGACTTAGAGCATCTTCAGCCGCGTCCTCGACGCCGGACAAAAAATCGTCCCAGTCGCGCGCTCCAAAGACCGTCTCTGTGTATAGAGGCTCTATCAAAAACGCTGGACACGATTTTTACACTTGCTTTTCGTTTGGAGGTCACGTTTGGGGGACGCGGCTAGTAACGGTCCCCCCCCCCCCAATGAGGATTCGATCTAGATGTCCCCAAAACGACTAATCCGGCACTTTTGCCGGACGTCGTTTGGGGGATGCGACTGGAGATGCTCTTACATCAAGGGCCAAAACGGAGCGTTGTCTTGGACTTGTCTAAATATACATATATTTACACAGTAAATAATATTCTCTTCGTCTTAAAATAAATGTCTCACTTTTGTCTTAAACGTACATATGTATCTAGATAAAGTTAAGACACCTAATTTTAGACGAACGTCTAAATTTAGACAAATCTAAAATAACTTTCATGAAACTGAGGGAGTAATATACCTTATCTATTCTTTTTTATGCATCTTGACTCTAGATCTGACGTCACATGGCACGACTTCCAATCATACAGTACAACTTATGCCGACTAAAGACCTACTCAGTATGTTTGTAAAACTAGTGCAGGTCCTGCATCAAACACTTTAGCTACCTTGTGAAAACGATGTGTATGTAGCACATGCCGACGCCGGTGGCCGTGGCGCAAGAAGTACTTCGGATGGTGGCATGATGCGGCTGAATCGGCGAGGGGCTTAGGGCATGTACAATGGTTTACGGACCTGCCTCGGGCCCGACTGACCAAGATTTAAGCTAGCTGTCTGTCCGTGGCACCGCCGTCCCCGCAACCACCCCCAATCTAACTGTCGTCATCCCCTCCCATGGCCGGCAATCATATCATACCTTCGCATATGAGTCACGGGTTTTACTCCTATTCTCTGCGAAATACCAATAGATCTAGATCTAGGTTTGATGGGACCCTTGGCTTAGGATTTGTGGTTGATAATAACAGAAAAGCGGTGGTACGAAGGCGAGTTCACACAAGACTAGTGGATTAGGTGTTATGACGGGTAGCAGAAAAGATGAATGATGGGCTAAGATGAAATTGTTTATGCAATAGTAGAAAAGGCATCTCGCCCCTCGACTAGAAAAGCATATCAACTCGATATAAGAGGAGAACAAATAAGGGAGAGCGCCATCAAAAGTAAAAGAGATGGTGTAGATAGAATGTGTGTTGATTTTTACAAATAGGAAAAAAACAAATCCAAGACATAATTTCATGAAGAATTAACCATAAGATCATCATAACATCATACCGTGGCACCTCCGTCGCAATCCACACGCTTCCTATGAGGCGACCCCAAAACTGAAGGCCGCCAATTTAGATCTGGTTTTAAGGGGACCCTCGCTCAGATCTGGGTTGGACAACAAGGAACAAGGGTAAGTAAATTAAGGAGGCAGCCCTATATATGACTTGTGGGCTAGGTGTCGGGACGACGCGAATTAGACCTTATATTAATAAATCTGCGGAGAAAAAAGTTATCACACGGAGAGAAGAAGGCGGCGCAATGAGTAAGGAAGAGAAGCCCTATGAAGAAAGATATGATCTTGGGCGAATTTTAGAGCGTTTTCTTCTTCGTTTGCTCCTTCTAAAAATGAAAAGTTCCGAGCGTTTCTTTCCTTATATTTTCGGGCTATTTGATAAAATGCCCCGCTTTACTTTGCCATTTGCTCCAAAGGGCACATTTACTTTGGCATTGATGAAATGCCCTACTTTACCTTGCCCATTTGCTAAAATGCCCCATAAAGATGATTTACTCCAAGTTGAAATAATCTCCTCGTAATCTAATCTTAACCTTCAAGTGGATTGATCCAAACAAGCTGGCTAAGCTTATCTCTCTTTCATAGTCGCTCGTGTCTCTCCAGTACGAGCAGAGGCAGGCTACGCCGGCCATGGCAAGTAAGCGACTGCGACGAAGAGTGCCACGACCAAGCCCAGCGCCGCCCTCTCTCTCTTCGCCGACACGTCCCTCTTCGCCGACACGCCCCTCTCTCCGCAGTTGCTGCAGGCAATAAGCGAACGACCAGCAAGTCCATTGTCGTCCACGATCGGCAGGCTCGAGGCAGGCAAGGCCGACTCGGTTTCGTCCCCTTCGCCACTACAATCAGCTGTTATTAGACGGACCGCGAGTCGCCGGGATGCGCCGCCGCCGCCATCCATCGTCCCCGGCGAGCTCACCCTAGCACAAGGTCGCAGAGGGAGGGCCGGAGAGGGACGCGGCAAGGAAAAGAGACCGCGGTGCTGGGGCTTGGACGCGGCGGCCGGGCAGTGTCGTCGCCGGCGTCACCTGCGTATTCGTACGGGAGAGAGATGCAGATGTACGGGTGCCAAGCTTTGGATTAATTCACTCAAGGGCAAAGAGGTAACTGCATGTTAGCGATAAGAGTGAGATTAAGAGAAGATTATTTGAACCAGTACCAGAAATTCATCCAAACGGGGCATTTTAGCAAATGGGCAAGGTAAAATAGGGCATTTCATCAATGCCAAAGTAAATGTGCTCTTTGGAGCAAATGGCAAAGTAAAGTGGGGCATTTTATCAAATAGCCCTATATTTTCCCGTTTTCTGTAGAGATCCACATTTTCCGGTTAAGAAGTTGCTACTTTTCTGAGGAACCGGTCAAGCTGGTTGGGCCGCATCCTGAAAAACGGCGAAAGAGCCCATCTAAGAATTTAGCAGGCCTTTGTGCAGTGCAGCCTGTTGACTGCATTTCCCGATCGATGCAGCCCAACTTACCCGAAGCAGGTCACGGTCCGGGTCAATTCCAAATCGAAGCGACCGCGCCAGCGTGGCAGCGCTCACATCGCGGCGACGCCGCCGCCCAACTACTCCCCATGTCCCTTCCTCAACACCTCGCCGCCGGCGAACTCCTCACCGCCCTCCACGGCACCGGCGAGCTCCTCACGGCCCTCCGCGGCGCCACCTGCCCCTCCTCGGCCATCCGCCTGTACTCCCTCCTCCGCATCCGCCTCCGCCCCTCAGATCCTCCTCATTGCGCCGGGCGCGTCGCCGTCTTCGCCCTCAAGCCCCTCTCCGCCGCCGCCTCCCTCCCTCTCCTCTCCCACTTCCACGGGCACCTCCTCAGGTCCAACCTCCTCGCGAACCCCCACGTCGCATCCTCCCTCCTCCGCTCCTACTCGCTCCTCTCCCCCGCCGTCGCCCGCCACCTGTTCGATGAAATACCCCCCGCCACATGCAACACGTTCGTCGTCAACGTCATGCTCTCTTCCCTCTGCCGGTCCTCCGACCTCGCCTCCGCGCGTCTATTCTTCGACGGCATTCCCGACAAGGACGTCGTCTCCTGGTCCACTATGCTGGCCTGCTATTTCTCCCACGGCCGCGTAGCCGACGGCCTCGCCTTCTTCCGCGCCATGACGCTCACCCCCGAGATTGCCGCAGACTCCGCGATGCTCGTCACTATCCTCACGGGCTGTGCGTCGGCTGGCTTGCTGCCGCTGTTCTGCAGGTCCATCCATGGGTACATTGTGCGGCGCCGCATCCCAGCCAGCATGTACCTCGGCACGTCGCTCATTGACTGCTATGCGAAGGCAAACCGCATCGATTATGCTTCACGTGTGTTTGCACGCGTGCCTTCCAGGTGCGTAATGCACTGGACTGCGATGATTTGCGGGATGACTATGCATCTGCAAAGTGAAGAAGCTATCCGGCTGTTTGAGGAGATGCGTCGACGAGGAGTGCGCCCGAATGCGATGACATTCACAGCCGTGCTCAGGGCGTGTGGGCATGCTGGTCTGATGGAGCAAGGGAGGGAGTTCTTCAAACTTATGGTTGAGAAGTATGACATTGAGCCAAGTATACATCACTATGGCTGCATGGTTGATATCTTTGCAAAGGCAGGGCAGCTGGACGGTGCTTATGATGTCATCAAGACCATGAGACTGGAGCCAAATCTCATCATCTGGACCTCATTGCTAGTGGCGTGCAAGAGGTTTAAGAATTTTGACATTGCGGTGGAGGGAATAGAGAAAGTTCTCGAAATGGAGATATCTGATGAAAATCTTGGATTATACATGCTTATGTCTGACCTGTATGCTATGGGTGGGCGGTGGGATGATGTTGTAAAGGTTAGAAGATTGATGGAGGAACATATTGTGCGGAAGAACAGAGGGTTGAGCCCCATCAAGGCAGGTGAACTGCGGGCCTTGACTGTTCCTGCAACCACTTGATCTTTTGCAAGATTCGGCATCTACAAAGTTTTTGATCCAGTTGTAGAATGATCATCTTTTGATTAGACTCACCACAGATTTATTCAGCGGATAAGTCCACACGTTGCATGATGTAATCCAGTTTGAGGCCTTGTGGGAATCAGCGGAATGAAAACAAATTTCTGCTCCGACCTCTTGCAATATTATATTGAGGTAAAGCATTGTTAACCTGGATACTGTTTAATAAGGGTTATGAGCTGAGATATCTGAACAACGATTTTGTTGAGACAGGAGATCACACAGATATGAATATGTGATCAAGTGTTATGAGCCAAATTCATCACTGGATATCCTTGTGATCCTGTACTGATATCTTTCATTCTTCATTGTTCCCATAGGCCTGGAGATAACAGATAAGGATTTGTTCAAATACGTGGCTGATCATGGTGAACTCCTTTGTTGCATTTTGGCATTTCAGAGAGAATGCGGACTAACAGTAGGGTGTCAGGTCAGGATTCAGAAAAATTCATTTAACTCTGTACTATATATTGAGGCGGTTTTGCCGCTAACAGTGTGCAGCTACAGTGTCTCAAATAAAATCCGCAACCCTCAACTTTGTTGATCTCTGTTCTTTTGGTGAATGACTGGGTAGGTGAAATCTTTGCAGTGCTACATTCATAGGCATTCCTGGTGTGCATGTTGAAATTCTTTCAAAATCTCTTGTATTTATGTGGGAACCTGTGTCCTATTGTTGATGGGCCTTCTATGCAAAAGATGTTGCTTGGATCATGGAACTAATTTTTGTACCTTTGGCCTATTACAATATTTATTTTGCGTGCATATCAGCATCCTTAATTATTTTATGGGAAAGCGTCTGGATCGTTTGATTTCATTCTGTACCACAGACATAAGGCTTACACTTTGGCATGATGCCCTAGTCTTGTCGTAGCCCAGTTCATGCATCAGTTGGACAGCTGATAAGAACTGATAGAAATCTATCACGCTAAGTGACACTTTACTCTAGATGTTACCAAAATCACCAAAAGGATATACTCCCTCCGTTTTAATTACCTTGTGATTTGGATTTGTCAAAGTACAACTTTGTAAAGTTTGACCAAGTACGTAGAAAAAATATCAACTTCTAGAATGCCAAATGCATATAATGTGAAAATTATTTTATATGATAATTCTTTAATGTTGATTTTGTATTATAGTTTTGGAGCTTCTCTTGTTGCTATCGGCTCAGCGAATGCAATATATTTTGAAAGAAAAACATATCTGTGGCTAGGAGTAAATAGTGAGATGTGTGTGACTGTATGTGTAGAATGTATTCAGTGGAAAATTTAGAATGTGAGATGAATGAGTTCGTTCAGTGATCCAGAGAATTTTCAGTGAAACTGGGAGTATAATGTGAGCCGAATGTCTTTGTTCAGAGATTCAGAAAATGTGATATATAGGGAATGTAAGCTGCCAAAACATTTTTGCTTTAGTTTGCAATATTCAGTTGAAGACGAAGTTAACTTCGTGCAGCATCTATGTCACGCTGTCTCCCGTTTGGCATTGTACAGTGGGAAAGAAGTAAATTTGCAGCTCTTCTGTTTCTAGTTTGCCTTGTTTAGTGAATCTATTTCCAGCAGCATGTTTGCAAATTTAGCTTCGATATGCGTTGTGCAGTGAAAAGAAGTAAAAACTTTGCAGCATTTCTATTTCCTGGTCTGCAGCTTGCACATCATCTCTGAATTTATTCAGTGGAGGAAAAAAAAAAAGGCATTTGGAGGCAACAGGTATGTTCTTTTACTGTGGGAGTACAATTTCAGTTCATGCGATTTTCTGAATTTACTACTAGTATAATGTCATTTACTGAAGCTAAATGTACATACCTGCTGTTTCTTTCTTTCCCAGTGACCTATGCAAACTGAACCATGAACATTCACAAATGCTGCGATTTTCTTTTGAATCTTTCACTGATAAACAGTGCAAACGTAACCTTATCACAAACAGTTTTCTTCTTTTCACTGAAGAAACAAGTGCAAACTGAACCCAAACATACGACAAATGCTGCAAAAAATGATCACATAGCATGCACTTAAACTAGAATTCACACACTGCTAGCTACATTTCGCATTCTCTGAATCCTGGACACATTCATACAATGGAATCATCATGGCCTCATGCCATGGGGATTAAAACAAGTTAAACTAATCAGCTCCTGCTAGCACATTTCTCACAAGTTGTTTTATACCTGCATCCAATTATCGCACATCGACCGACAAGCGCCGCGCGGAATCCTCGTTTTAGTAAAATTAAATTAATGAAAGCTTAGCTTTGGCTGAAGTTGACGGCCCTATTCATCCAACTACTGGTTGGTCCTGAATTATCTTTGCTTGGAGCTCACTGCTGTTTGGTCCTGGAAAGCAAGAGAGGAACGCCGTTTCAGCTTGCTTGGAACATACGTGGTGTCTGCTCGTTTGCAAAACCCATCAAGTTCTCCTGTCATTCACCTAACGTTTATGGCAAATATTTAAATGGAAAAAACGTTATATTCAAGCCAAAACACTGTTAACAGTAACATGCCATCCGTGACAAACGACTCTTTTTTAGTATATTACAATAGATTGAATTATTTCTTGTTGAAGAAAAAAAAGGAAACAGTCACATGGTTGTTTGTTGCCGAGAAGGAGTGAGAAAAAGTTGGTACACGTATTGTTCATGTCTCGTTGTCAAAGGGATCGGGACAGCTCTCACCCTCGAGGTCGGTGGAAAATCTAAGTCCACCCTGGTGTGTGAATTAGGTGCAACTAAACGGAAAGGCTATGGTTGCCACGTCACACTCGCAGATGGAGTTTGGTAGGCTGGCCTAAAACAAACTTGGAGCAACGCGGCAGCTGTGTCGCTCTTCTTCTCCTTTCTCGTCACTTCACCCCACTTTCCTCAGCTGCTTCTCTACCACACGGAGACACGGAGTCCAGCGCAACCCCACAACACACACACTATCTCTCTGTTCTGCTTTGACCCCCGCATTTGCTCTCTCCGAGATGTCGTCGACGGCGTACTCGCGGCCGTCGAAGCTCCCGGGCGGGGCCGGCGAGCGGAGGCTGCCGCCGCGGCTCATGAGGAGCTTCACCGGCAAGATCGAGCCCAAGAAGCTCGGCCTCGGCCTCCTCGCCGGCGGATGCCTCGCGCTCCTCACCTACGTCTCCCTCGCCAAGCTCTTCGCCATCTACTCCCCTGTATTCGGTGCGTACTCATTCCAATCCGATCCAGTCCTCAACCTTTTCTTTCGATCTGGTCTAATTTGAGCTTGCTGCTGCTGCTTCAGCCAGCACGGCCAACACCTCAGGCCTGCTGCAGAACGCGCCGCCGGGCTCGTCATCCGCTCCGCGGAAGGAGGCCGTTCCTCCGCTGGAAGATACAACATTTGCTGGCCGCAAGAACGACGACCCCGCGGATCCCGTCGATTTCCCGGAGGAGGGCCCGGCGGTCGCGGTCACCGAGGAGCCCGGCTTGCCGGAGGCGCTAGTCTCGAAAAAGGAGAAGGAGGCGGCGCTGCTCTCCGAGCCTAATCCATGTAAGGAATCTTTGCCTCTTTCCGCGCTCCTTTTCTTGCGAATCTACCATCCAACTATCAAAGGCAAGCGGGCACCCCCAAACCAAAACTGAGCACCTCGGCAACTACTTTTATCTCCTCGGAGTGAATTAAAAGCTCTGCACTCTGCATTCTCGGCAAAATTTGTCGCGCGCGTCCCCACATTTTCTTTGATTTGGGTAGACTTAGTTGAAATGTACTGCGAGATCTGCCGCGTAGAGTGATTGGGATCTTTGTTTTGCAATCTCGCAGCTGAGAAGGATCAGGGCAAGAGCATTGGGGATGCCAAGATGGCGTGCGACGAGAACGGCGTCGACGAGGGCTTCCCGTACGCGCGGCCGGCGGTGTGCGAGCTGTCCGGCGACATCCGCGTCAGCCCCAAGCAGAAGACCATGTACCTCGTGAACCCCGCCGGCGCCGCCGCCGGCTTCGACGAGAAGGGCGAGAAGAAGGTCCGCCCGTACGCCCGCAACGACGACTTCCTGCTCCCGGCCGTCGTGGAGGTCACCGTCAAGTCCCTCCCTTCCGCGGAGGCCGCGCCGCAGTGCACGAAGCGGCACCGCGTGCCCGCCGTGGTGTTCTCCGTCGCCGGATACACGGACAACTTCTTCCACGACAACACGGACGTGATGATCCCGCTCTTCCTCACGGCGGGCCACCTCAAGGGCGAGGTGCAGCTGCTCATCACCAACTACAAGCCGTGGTGGGTGCAGAAGTACACGCCGCTCCTCAGCAAGCTCTCCAACTACCCCGTCATCAACTTCGACGAGGACGCCGGCGTGCACTGCTTCACGCAGGGCTTCCTCGGCATGTACCGCGACCGCGACCTCATCCTCTCTCCACACCCGACCCGCAACCCGCGCAATGTCACAATGCTTGACTACAACCGCTTCGTGCGCGCCGCGTACGGGCTGCGCCGCGAGCAGCCCGCCGTGCTCGGGGAGGAGCCCGGGATGCGGCCCCAGATGCTCATCATCTCCCGCAGCGGCACGCGCAAGCTGCTCAACCTGGACGAGGTGGCTGCGGCCGCGACGGCCCTCGGGTTCAACGTGACGGTGGCCGAGGCCGGCGCTGACGTGCCGGCGTTCGCCGCGCTGGTGAACTCTGCGGACGTGCTCTTGGCAGTCCATGGTGCCGGTCTCACCAACCAGATCTTCCTGCCAACCAACGCCGTCGTGCTGCAGATCGTGCCTTGGGGGAACATGAACTGGCAGGCCACCAACTTCTACGGCCAGCCGGCGCGGGACATGCAGCTCCGGTACCTCGAGTACTTCGTCGACGAGGAGGAGACCAGCCTCAAGGACAAGTACCCCAAGGATCACGTCGTCTTCAAGGACCCCAAGGCACTCCACACTCAGGGCTGGCAGGTGCTCGCCGAGACTATCATGAAGCAGGATGTCAAGGTCAACCTCACCAGGTTCCAGCCGTTCCTGCTGCAGACCATCGACAAGCTACAAGAGTAACAGCCCCCATGATGCTGTCCTAACACAAGGCGGGCTTTAAAGCATTGACATTCTTTTTGTACACCTATGAGTTATTTTCCTATCATGAATGTGCCTTGGAATGGTACTCCAGATAGTGTATTTGTTCAAATGTCAGAGTATGTGTTGCTGTTTATACAAAAAATTGTCCGCACATCTGAAATCCAAAGAGTTTCTTGTTGCCTACGAATTTTGTTTGCATATCCCAAATCCCTAGCCCTGTTCCATGAATTCCCCTTCAGTTTATTCAACATTTGAACAATGGCTTGACAATGACATGTTCAATGTTATTTTGTGATCCAAATTCATATACTAAAGGGAGGCTAACTTCTGACGAGCGGAGCGAGGCCCGTCGCCGGAGGCTTGGGCCGAAGCGTAGCGTAGTCAGAAGTTAGCCCATATGTCGTGCCCTACAGGGGACGCCCGCGGGGGGTGCGGGGCGGCAGCCCCCGCGTAGTACGGATCGTTGCCACCGCCTATTTATATTCCCTGTAAGCCGCCGCTAGGGTGATCATCGCATCATTGTACACCCACGGCGTTTGTAAACACCACCGAAATAGTGAAGTTTTGTTGGCTGGCGCCCGTGGTTTTTCCCTTGTGTGTTGCAAGGGTTTTCCACGTTAAAATCTCGTGTCCCCTGCGAGTGTTTTACTTTTCGTTCTTCGTTTATTGTGCATCTCAATTATAACAAGTGGTATCAGAGCCCGTGTTCTTTGGATCTAGGGTTTACGAGATGTCGTCACTGAAGTTCGATCTACCGCAGCTGGACTACACCACGAGATTTGCTTTGTGGCAAGTAAAGATGAGGGCGATTCTCGCCCAATCTTCAGATCTGGATGAAGCGATGGATGCTTTAGGCGAGAAAGCGAAGGATACCTGGACCGATGCGGAGAAGCGGAAAGACCGTAAGGCTTTATCGTTGATTCAACTCCATCTGTCCAATAATATTCTGCAGGAAGTGCTGCAGGAGAAAACCACCGCCGAGTTATGGGTCAAACTAGAGGAGATCTGTTTGTCCAAGGATCTCACGGGCAGATTGCACGTGAAGATGAAGCTGTTCTCGCATAAGTTGCAAGAGGGAGGTTCGGTAATGAATCACCTATCTTCCCGGAAAGAGATTGTTTCGATTTGCGAGTCTATAGAAGTTAAGTATGAGGATGAGGATTTAGGTCTTCTTCTTTTATGCTCGCTGCCTAATTCTTTCAGTAATTTTCGTGACACCATATTATTGAGCCGCGACAAACTAACTCTCGCGGAAGTTTATGATGCTCTCCAACAAAAGGAGAAAATGAAATCTATGGTGCAGAGCTGAAAGTTCGTCCTCCAAGGCGGAGGCGTTAGAGGTCCGTGGCGGGACCGAGCAGCGAGATAACTACTACCACAACAACAGAGATAAGAGCAAGGGCGATAGAGGTCGCTCAAAGTCCAAAGGACGTGACAAGTTCTGCAGGTATTGTAAGAAATCTAGCCACAATATTGATGATTGTTGGAAGCTGCGGAACAAGGAGAAAAGGAACGGAACTTACCAACCGAAAAATAATGATGGTAATGGTAAGGCTGCCGTTGTCACCGGTAAGGGTGAGGCTGTCGTTGTTGCTCGGTAGTGATAGTTCCGATGGAGATTGCTTAGCTGTTTTGGCTGCATGTGTTTCACGTGATGATGAATGGATTCTTGATACTGCATGTTCGTTTCATATTTGCTGTAACAAAGATTGGTTCAGTTCTTATGAGTCTGTGCAGAGTGGAGATTTTGTGCGTGTGGGGAATGACAACCAAGTGCATCATTGTTGGCATTGGTTCTGTTCGGATCAAGACCCATGATGGGATGACACGCACGTTGACAGGAGTGAAACACATACCCTCCATGGCGAGGAATTTGATCTCTTTGAGTACCCTTGATTGTGACGGGTACAAGTACAAAGGTGGGAACAAACTTTTGAAGGTATCATCAGGTTCTCTCATTATTATGATTGGTGATATGAATTCTGCGAAATTATATGTCCTTAGAGGTAGCACTTTGCCTGGTATTGCTGCTGCTGCTGTTAGTTCTGATGAATCTAGTAAGACTAACCTTTGGCATAAGCGTCTTGGACATATGAGTGAGCTTGGCATGGCAGAATTGGCAAAGAGAGAGCTAATTGATGGCTGCGATTTAGGTAATCTTGAGTTCCGTGAGCACCTGCATCTTTGGTAAGCATAAAAGAGTAAAATTTAATGCTTCCGTTCATACCACCAAAGGCATTTTAGATTATGTACACGCTGATGTTTGGGGTCCGTCCCGTAGAACTTCTAATGGTGGTGCTAATTACATGCTTACAATTATTGATGATTACTCAAGAAAAGTGTGGCCATATTTCCTGAAACATAAATCTGATGTTTTTAATGCTTTTAAGAAGTGGAAAGTTATGGTAGAAACCCAAACTCGAAAAGAAGGTTAAGATACTCCGTACCGACAATGGTATGGAATTTTGTTCAAATGAATTTGATGAGTTTTGCAGCAATGATGGGATGGTAAGACATCATACCATTCCGTACACCCCTCAACAGAATGGCGTGGCTGAACGCATGAACAGGACCATTATTTCGAGGGCTCGCTGCATGTTGTCTAATGCAAAGATGCATAGAGGTTTTTGGGCTGAAGCAGCCTCCACCGCATGTTATCTCATCAATAGGTCACCTTCTGTTCCACTTGATAAGAAAACTCCAATTGAGGTATGGTCTGGTTCGCCTGCTGATTATTCAGATTTGAGAGTTTTCGGTTGCATCGCTTACGCTCATGTTGATAATGGAAAGTTGGAGCCAAGGGCTGTTAAGTGCATCTTCCTTGGTTATGGTTCGGGAGTTAAGGCATATAGATTATGGAATCCCGAAACTAAGAAAATTGTGTTGAGCAGGAATGTCGTTTTTAATGAGGCGGTTATGTTTAATGATAGTCCGTCTACCGATATTTCGATGCTATTGATTCTCCCGATGTTTCGATGATGAGCAGCACAGAATTGGCGTGCGGGTGGAGCACGCAAAGGAGAATGAAAATGTGTTTCCTGAAACCAACAATGATGATAATGATGTTCCACCTTCACCACCTTTTGTTCAGCGACAAGGACGGTCTATTGCTGCTGACCGCCCTAAGAGAAATATTACACCTCCTACCCGATTAATTCAAGAATGTGATATTGTTGTTTATGCTTTGAGTTGTGCTGAACAGGTGGAGCATGATATTGAACCAGCTACATATACTGAAGCCATTGCTTCGGTTGATAAAGATAAGTGGGTAGGTGCGATGCAAGAAGAGATGCAATCGCTTGAGAAGAATGGCACATGGGATGTTGTGCACTTGCCTAAACAAAAGAAGGCTGTCCGCTGCAAGTGGATATTCAAAAGAAAGGAAGGTTTGTCTCCTAATGAGCCTCCACGGTTTAAGGCAAGGTTAGTAGCAAAAGGTTTCGATCAAATTCCAGGTGTTGATTATAATGATGTATTCTCCCCGGTTGTGAAGCATAGTTCTATTCGTGCTTTCTTTGGTATTGTTGCTATGCATGATCTTGAGCTTGAGCAGCTAGATGTAAAGACCGCTTCTCGCATGGTGAGTTGGAGGAGGATATATATATGGACCAACCTGAAGGTTTTGTTGTGCCTGGTAAGGAGGATCTAGTTTGCAAATTAAAGAGGTCCCTTTATGGTCTGAAACAATCCCCAAGAGAGTGGTACAAAATGTTTGATTCATTTATGCTTGCACATGATTTTAAGAGATCTCGGTGTGATAGTTGTGTTTATATCAAGTTTGTTAATGGATCACCTATTTATTTGTTGCTATATGTTGATGATATGTTGATTGCTGCCAAGAGCATGAAAGAGATCACTACTTTAAAGAATCAATTAAGTAGTGAGTTTGAGATGAAGGATCTTGGTCCTGCTAAGAAAATACTAGGCATGGAAATCAAAAGGGACAGAAAGTCTAGTTTGTTGTTTCTTAGTCGGGAAAAGTACATTGAGAAAGTTCTTCATCGTTTTAATATGCATGATGCAAAGTCGAGTTACTACTCCTATTGCTTCTCATTTCAAGTTGTCAGCTTTGCAATGTCCTAGCTCTAAAGATGATATTGAGTACATGTCTCGAGTTCCCTATTCTAGTGCTTGTTGGTTCCTTGATGTATGCCATGGTTTGTTCACGTCCCGATCTATCATATGCTATGAGTTTGGTCGGTCGATACATGGCTAATCCTGGTAAAGAACATTGGAAAGCTGTTCGGTGGATTTTCAGGTACCTTCGCGGCACATCAAAAGCTTGCTTGAGGTTTGGCGAGGATTGGTGAGGGGCTCGCCGGATATGTGGATTCAGATTATGCTGGCGATTTGGATCGGAGAAGGTCCCTCACAGGTTATGTGTTTACTTGTTGGTGGATGTGCTTGTTAGCTGGAAGGCTACTTTGCAGGATGCTTGTTGCACAATCTACTACCGAGGCTGAGTACATGGCTATTGCTGAGGCAGGTAAAGAGGCTGTTTGGCTGAAAGGGTTATATGCTTGAGCTTTGTGGAGATAATTCTTGCATTAAGTTGTTCAGTGACGATCAAAGTGCTATTTATCTTACTAAAGATCAGATGTTCCATGATAGGACAAAGCACATTGATATTAAGTACCACGCAATCAGAGATGTGGTTGCAAAAGGTAAAGTGAAGGTATGCAAGATTAGTACTCATGATAATCCTGCTGATATGATGACTAAGCCTGTCCTCGTGTCCAAGTTTGAGCTTTGCTCAAGCTTGGTTGGTATAACTTGTTTAGCCCAAGTGGCTATTGGCGCCGACAAGTGTTTTCTTTGTTGATTCAGGTGATTGTTGAAGTTCATGCTACAAGGAATTTGTCTCAAGGTGGAGTTTGTTATTTTGTGATCCAAATTCATATACTAAAGGGAGGCTAACTTCCGACGAGCGGAGCGAGGCCCGTCGCCGGAGGCTTGGGCCGAAGCGTAGCGTAGTCGGAGTTAGCCCATATGTCGTGCCCTACGGGGACGCTGCGGGGGGTGCGGGGGCGGCAGCCCCCGCGGTACGGATCGTTGCCACCGCCTATTTATATTCCCTGTAAGCCGCCGCTAGGGTGATCATCGCATCATTGTACACCCACGGCGTTTGTAAACACCACCGAAATAGTGAAGTTTTGCTGGCTGGCGCCCGTGGTTTTTCCCTTGTGTGTTGCAAGGGTTTTCCACGTTAAAATCTCGTGTCCCCTGCAGTGTTTTACTTTTCGTTCTTCGTTTATTGTGCATCTCAATTATAACATTCAATGTGCCTCCCTCTTCTAGTTAGGTGGAAGTTCTGGGGATCGCGCTACTGTATTTCTTTGCCATCAGCTACTGTAGTTCTCTTAACTTCTGATGCTTTCGTGTAAATTAATGTGAATGTTAAGGTTGTCTCTGGATCTCCTTCCGATGTGGTGGCCACTGAATCCGACGCGAGCTGCATATTGGTGCTAGAGAAGTAATGTGGTACAATACCTAAGTTTCTTCAGCATTGACAATCTTGTGTTGTTTTCAGTACTGACAAAAACTTAACCAGTAGTATTGTTACCTTGGCACTCAAGGAGGTAAATCCTGAGGAGAAATGTTGCATTGAAGAACTGCATTATGATATTGTTGTTATGACTTATAAACTGTTCTCGGCCCAAAATTCTGCGGCTGAATTTGGTGAAATTTCTGAAAGAGATTCAGAAGCAACTCGCCTGCTACTACAGCGTGAGGAGCCGATTGCTAATTGAGTTGGTGAAACTGAATGTAAAAGAGCTGCGGGTTCTTATTCAAGCCATTGCCGTGACACCAAGAAGCAGCCCAGGGTCAGAGACACCATTTTGTACGGTCAGCATCGACGTTATAACATCTTGGCATGTCTCCATTCTCCATTCTGTGCTTCATAAACGAACAGCTTTCTGAAGAAAGAGGCGACTAAGGACAATTTCTAGCAGTCATATGTCAATGTACCTGATCCAAATAGTGAAACTTTTTTTTTGGAGAGCATGCCAAGGGCATACCATACTTCTATAGAAGAGAAGCATACAAGAAAGCCAGCCTTGGTTGCAAACAACACAAGTGGCCCAAACCCTCACTTACACACTCACACTCCTGCTCTTCCTAGGCCTACTCTCTCGACTCTCGAGGCCGGTGCACTCCCTCCGGCACGAGCTAACTCCCACAAACATAGCTCCTCCTTGATCCTCTCAACAAACTGTCTCCGCCCGGGCATTTCTTCGCTTCCACAACATCCATGATGTGAAGATCACCAAATTGTCAAGTGAAAGCTTATCCGAGGCTTGGACACTCTCCCGTGCCATGAGCCACCAGTTCTCCAACCTGCTGTCCCATTGAGGGTTATGAATTTGTAGCTCAAATTTTTGGAGGCAACCAAACCAAGCCTCTCACGCGAACACACACTGCATGAGGATATGATCGATGTTATCCTCCTCCTGGAGAGATGTGAAGCATTCAGAGGCATGCTCTTGGAGTCAATGTCTCGCACGTCTTTCTGTCGTCCAGAGCCTATACCTTAGAGCCAACCAAATGAAAATTGTGCACTTCAAGGTTGCTCTAGATCTCCAGATCGGCCCGGTCATGGTCGACCTCGTCCTTCCTTGACTTACCATAGGGATTTTCAACCCATAAGGCCTGGAAAATCTGTCAGCCCAGATGCTTGCATCATGAGCTGAACCCTCCCAACCAGCAAGCACATATGTGAACCTAAGATCGAAATCCACAACAACGAAGATCTGGATGGTGTAGTGCTTCCTTCCCTAAAATGTTGAAGACTGTGCTTTGGGCGCGCTTGCTGTCACATGAGTACCATGAGTACCATTGATAGCATCAATACAATCTTGTGGACAGTCATGTTTGTGACCATAGGACATGTATGATGAATTGAACGAACATGAATTGTGCTCATCCGAATCACCCGTAGCTTGATCTTGGGTCGTGTGTTCTTTGATGGTGGCTTGGTCATTTCGTCTCTTAGCTCCCCAACTACAAACAACACCTACTGGAAGTAGCGAGAAATATTCTCCATAGACAGTCTAAATGTGTTTTGGATCACTTTGAACCCCTGGTTATGACCTACAACATGAAGAAACATGGCTACTTGCTATTCGATAGTTGTGTGGATGCTATCTTGAAGCAGTCTTCTCTCCTTGGATGTTTTGATAAGTGCATAAAAAGGAGCTCTTCTCATCCGAAGCATTTGGATTCCCTCTACTGCGTTGCAATTGTAGACGTAGTTTAGGTTCGCAATCCTCTCCTGATGTCGTGGTAACATTGGACCGTAGGTGAGACGAGGAAAGTCAGCATGCTTGACTGCTCTCTTGTGCATCAACATGATCCATGTCCGAATGACATCCATAAGTGTTTCGGCGTAATGCAAGCGCTCGATGTGGCCGTTCTAATCAAATCGATCTACAATTAGGACCAACCAAATCGATGCTACCGATTTCTAGGTAAATGGATCTACCACTAGGCCACATAATAGAGAAGAATATTGTTGCTTACCCCTGCCCTGCCGGATGATGGAGATGATTCGGAGTCGGAGAAGAAGGAGTACAACCACTTTCTTCGTTGCACACGGTGACGCGGGCCTGCTACAGGAGACCAAGAAGACGAGCTCCTATAGAGGATGACGATGGTACGGTACGAGAGTACTGATCTGAGTTGCCTCCGCCATCGCCGCTGATGTTGGAAGTGGGGAAATAGGATTTTTTGCTCGAGCCTAGTGGAGGGGGTAACCGAAAGAGGGAGGTGACCCCCAGCGTTGCTGTGCAACGCCGCCCGAATATCGCCTTTTCCTGCCATCCATCTCGCGCCTGAGCTCCCACGCACACGATGTTGTGGATTTTCGTCACGCCTCAGCCTGCCCCAATGCAGACCCCCTCCAGCCATCCAAACACCCGTTTTTTGTTCCCTGCGGTCCCCGCTGAGGAGCATGTGACCTACCAAAGAAGCCCCAAATTGCCTCCAGAAGATGGCCCAGTCATGTGCTCCAACAATGTGTCTAGGCAGAGGTCACCTCCTGTAGTTCAACCCCATCATCAGACACTAGAAAGTACACATCAACTGCCAAGACTGTCAATAATTTAGCAATTATACATTGTAGCATTGTGACAGTTACGAGTGTCATAGTTCATCCGTAAAACTGACTTGCTGCTATTTTAGATATAAGGATATATTAATATCATGATGATGTCAATTACACCCAAACTCTTCAACGTCATAATATCAAGAGATAGTTAAGACGACAAAAATATACACAACAAAAAGAAGAAACTGCAAAGCAGCATGGACTATCACCATCACTCCCGGGTGCGTATGCTGCCTCTACTACAAAAATATATTTTGAAGTGTTAAAATTTTTTGACAAAAATTTCTACATGTACATCTTCATAATAAATATGTGTTCGTCAAGTTTCGCAAAAAACCGATATATTTTGTGGTATGTGTAAAAAAGAGAAAATTTGTCTTGTTAAAGACCTTATTTTTAGCACCGATTTTTTTTTTTACACCACAAGACAAGTAGAATTTTCATGAAACAACTTGGTTGACGTGTAGCACGTGAAGATGTACGTGTGATTTTTTAGTTTCAATCTTTTTAATATTTTAAAATATATCTAAGATGTATTTCAAAATAAAGGAAACATATGCTCCCATGAGCAAAACATCACCTAGCCTGTGGACCAACTCCATCGATTGACACGTAGAGCGTGCAAAATTTGGTTGTCTATTTTTAATCTGAACTACCACACATGCAACATGTCAATTCTGAAGTTGATTCATGGGAATGAAATAGTAGAGTGGTCCCATAAAACTATTTTCCGCCCACGGCACGAATGCCGTCGGAAAAGCACCGCCGGAAACGGTCCATCCCAGCCGGCGGCAACGAGATGCCGACCTCCACACCGCCAAGGCTGCCGCGCCCCTCGGCCATTGACATGGCCCCGGTCTTGGCCACGGACACGATGTCCACCTTGGCTGGTCGGCCGAACCCGAAGTCGACGTCGTACACGCCGAACCTCGGCGACCCGGCCACCGACAGCACGCCGGCCTTCACCGCCTCCTTCACCCGCTCCACGCATCCGTCCCACCGGTCCCGCGCCCCCTCGCCCACCGCTTCCTCCAGCGCGTCGGCGATCGCCGTGAACGCCGCGAACAGGCCACCCAAGGCGTCGGCGGCCAACTCGTCGTGGCGGGCAGCGGCGATGGCTGGGCCGAGGCAGTTCCCCAGGTACCACTTCGGGACGGGTGGGTCCAGCCGCGTCCGATGGTCGACGGAGAAGAGAAAGTATGTTGTTTTAGTTCGGTCGCCGTCGTCCACGAGGTTCTGACTCTGTTTGGCTCGGCAGTAGCAGGACCAGATGAAGCTGTAGGCGGCGATCAGCGACGAGCACTTGAACGGCATCGTTGCGGCGCCGTGCCTCGCCGCCTCGGCAGCGAGCGCGTCCTTGATGCCACGCAGGAGCTCCTGAGACAGCGTGAACGTGGCGAGGAGCTGGTCGGCAGGGTAAGAGGCCAGGCTGGTGCCAGCGAACTCGATCTCGGCGCCGTCGCTGGGCACCATTCCTTTGGTATAGATGCCGTACAGGTTCTTGGGGTCGGCGATGAGCGTGCGGTCGATGACGGGCGGGGGAGGCATGTCAACACCGGCGCAAGCGGCCGCCCAGGTGTGCAGGAAGTGCGTGGAGCTGGCGCCGTCGCAGGCGGAGTGGTGCAGTGTGATGCCGAGAGCGAGGCCACTCCCGCCAAGCAGCACCGTGGCCTGCACGGCGAGCACCGCCCGGCCCTTGGGGAGCGGTGGCAAGAGCGGCGCGAGCTTAGCGACCGGGACGGGCTCATCGTCGGAGCAGCTGGCGAGGTCGTCGACGTGGACGTCGTACTCGGCGGCGGTGAAGGCGACGCCGTCGCCGGGCTGGTAGAAGAGCTCGTAGCGGTCAGTGCCCGGCGTAAGGCGGACGTGGCCGGCGAGCGGGTAGAAGAGCGTGAGGACCATGGAGAGGGAGCGCCTGAGGTCGGAGACGAGCTGCTGGGCGGTGCCGTGGTGGTGCTGGCGGTCGAGGCGGTAGAGGAAGAGGCGCTGGACGGGCGGCGGGCGGAGCCATTTGACGTCGAAGAAGGTCAGTGGCAAGGAGCGCGCCGGGAGATCGTCGGAGGGCGTGACGACCGTCGCGTCAATGACCAGGAGATTGCCGGCGGCCCCCATCTCAAACAAGTAAGGTGAATCGAGTCGATGTGCATGTCTGATACAGCGATACTACTGTTGATATATACTGTTGCTGCAAGAGGAAAGGTTAGGTAGCAGCGAACGTATAGCATGGTTAGGTGATCAAGGAAAGCACGTGATGGTTCGTTGGGTTCTCGATCGGGCTCCATCTCTAATCTCTAGCTCTGTCCTCTATTTTGCTGCGTCGACCGTCGTCCGCTCGTTCTAGCGTCCACGCAGGTAAACATAGGACTGGACTAAAGCCCACCGCGTCACTCACACCCAACTCCGCTCATTTTGACTGATCAATCTTAGAGGCTATTTGTTTGAGCTGTGGCTGACTGGTTGTGCACGAAAAATTGGTCTTTCGAGTTTCATAAATCACTTCTGTTGTCGGGAAAATTACCGTCATCAACCTTAGCGCCTTCCATAAATCACTTCCCAGATTCAAGTTCAGTGATGTGATGCGCTCTTGGCTCTTTATAAAAAAAAATAAGAATTGGCTACTCCCTATGAGATCTTAAATACTTGTCACAGATTTTTGTAAAACTAGTAAGTGGGCACGTGCAACGCACGTCTTTACATGTTTTTAAATCTCATTACTCAGGCAATCCAGACTACTACATTTAAATCCCTGAAGCTCAAAAAATATTTGATATGTAATGTTAAATATTACAATTCAACTATGGTTCTAAACAGGATTGAAAAACTACTTGGCAATCCACCATTCTCAGTAGTACAGGGTGAGTCGCCAAGAGGAGACGACTCAAACAATATTTTATAGTCGTATACTCGTATTGCAGTGAAGAAAGCGTTTAAAGCTATTTAACATCATATCACGGTATGCATCAGTCAGACCTATTAAAACTACATTTCCTTTCAGTCTTGTTTTTGGCTAGAAGTAGCTTGCACTCAGCTGACACGAACTGGAAGTGGAAGTAAAACGGCAAAGAGATGCTAATCCTTTTTCTTGGACCTGGAGATGGTAATGCTAAGGATTACCAAATTGCTTCAAGGAAGTAAGCACACAAAAAATCTGAAGGATTATAAGTTGTGTAAGAATAGGACTAATGGAAAAGCTCTCGCAAAAGTACATGAACTTAGATACTCACGTATCATTTTGTTCAGAAGTAGCTAATCTAATCAGACCTCGCCGTCCTATGACTGCTTGACAAAATATTGGTTGGACAATGTACAAATTGGACAATAATATGTAGGGGGTTGGATAAAAATTGAAAATCAGCACATAAATGTACAGATGCCAAACAATATGCATAGAAAATCGTAACACAGAACGATTATATTTTGTCACTGCTCAGACTAAGCAATCGAAGTGAAACATAGTGTATGTCTAGCAATGTTGAGCCCTGGAGTACAATATGATGAGAATTGTGAGCTCGGTAGCATATATCATAAGTCTATGTAATAAATTACTCCATTATAGTGCAACGATTTGAACCAATACCAGACCGAAGCCCATTTTCAACTTAATAAGATGAACGAAGTGCTCCAGTCCAAGATAAAGCACTATGGAGAAGTCAAAAGTAGATCGCAAACTTGAATAGAACAAGGCCACTTTTCGCTCTGCAGAGTATTTATTCTATTTGTCTTTTCAGCGAGAAAACATCACCATCGTCTTCATAACCTTTGACTGTCCATAGCTAAATTGTGGTGTCCCAGCCTCCGAGGCACCAAACCAAATCTAGCCGCATAAAAATATGTCAGGATAGAAAGATAAAAATGATCATGTTTTCAGCAAGACCCATGGATGCTTACTTTACTGTGAATAATAGTAGCTATGCCAGGATGGCTCTCCAAATTACAAATTTAAGCATTAGATGAAAGCAATTATGAGTGTTCCATTCTTTTTGTGGCAGCATTAGGTCCTCCATTGAAGATGTCAAAACTAAACACAGTGCTTTAGTATTGCAGTTCAAAATGGCAGCATTAGACCACCGTTGAGCATATAACCTATTCAGTGGTAGAGAGCAAAATCTGCTAAAGATCCCGTCATTGGCTTCAATGACAATATCCAAATAAACTAAAACCTGGACTTGTAGTGTAACAATCATATATTAATCTTTTGCAAAAAAAATCAACTACATATTAATCAATATCAGCATAACTTGTTAAATCATTGACAATATAATCACTAAAACTGGAGAAACACTACCCTGCGAAAAACTGAACTACCAAGCTCTCTTAGCTGAAGTAGCTAGCAATTAGCAGGTTTATTATTACTGGATGTCCCTACTTTCTAAACGCAACACTAATGAAATTGATTCATTTGAGACTTCAGATTAGACAAAAGTATACACATCAATGAGGAATACCATGGATAGATTATTGTTCTCCAGAATGATGGATTGCAGTTTTAATTGCACAACCTGTCACACAAGCTAAAGCTTAAGTCTATATTGTGCAGTTTCAAAATGGGATTTCCAAGAAGCAGCAGAAAACAAAAGCATCCACATCAAGTTTATGTATCTAGCAACTGAACAAATTAGCACTTCCTAAAAAAGAAACTATTACGCTGCATCGATATCACATCTTTACCACCAAAATAAGTTACTAATCTGCTTACTCAATAGATGGAGGCCCTTAGTAATGTAGTTCAGTTGCTAGCCCTTGCATGTGGAGAAGTCACACCTAAAATGAACACTGCCGATGCCACATTATTTATGTTTGAGAGCAGGGGCGGTACCTCGACCAGCCCATAGCCAGTCAACATGTCGTTTGTGACGTCCTCGGAGTAGTACTTGAGACTGATGAACTCGGACTTCCTCCAGTCGTCGTGCATCTCTTCTCGGTGACACTAACTCCCGCCTTTTGCACAGCGCCTCTGTGGGGCACATCAGCGGTGAAGTTCTGATGGGGCGTGGGTGGTGGCGTGAGCGTGGACGGACATGTGGCCGCCACGCCTGATGGCTCTCCTGGCCATGCGGCCTGCATCTCAGCGGGGAGCTCGTGGCCGCGGCATTTGCTTTTACTATAAAAAAAACATTGTAAATAAATATGTACTCTGTTGCTTCATGATGATTTACAAAAATAAGGAAAAACAAATTCCAAAGTTGCGTCACAAGATTAAAAAAAAGGTCTCAACAGTAGGGTGATGTTTCCTACTCATTGCTCTCACCATTGTTGTCGCTGCTGATTCTTGTACATGGTTATAGAGAGTGTGGCGTTGGACTTAATCTCTCCCTGTTCCAGAAGTATGCACCAATCAGGAGCAGCTTTGCAGACCAAGCAAACAAGTACAATTTTGTATGATTATTAAAGGAAATATGTTGTCCAATTGGTACACACTCTTCTTATATGTAGCACACGTCAGTGAGTTTCACATAGCACATAAGATAACCTGTTTGGAACATTTTTTACCTTGTCCAATGGGTGCAGAATCTTCTTACAGGCAGCAACTTCTCCTGAGATCTGCAGAACATAGAAGATAACTTGTATGTGACCTTAGACCGTCGAGCATAAGAAAAGCGATTTATTAGCTGCATTATGTGAAAATTTAAAAAAGCATGATATTGCTGATTTTACTGATTGAAATATTAAATCGTGAGGTCAAAATATACATTCTGGGCATCATGCTGCCTACTTTTTCATAATCTCTTCACGACAAATATAAGTAGCCCACACAATGGCTAGAAAAACTAATTTTCTAGGGAAAAGGCAATATGTAGTAATCAAATAAAGATGGTGAGAATGCAGTACCTGCTCATTGTTTACCTTCGCAGCGGAAAGTAAAAAAAGAGTATTTTGATGAGATTCCCGAGGTGATTGTGATTTTAAAACAACAGTGAGAAGAACAATGCAGAACAAACCTATATGTGGGGACACTTTTGTTGAAGGTGCTTGTTTCATTGAAAAGCTGGTAAAAATGAGTGTTGCAAAGAGCTCCATGAGAAGTTCAAATCTAAAATAGTGCAGTTCAACGTTAGCCTATGGGCAACACATAGTTCAGATCATAGAGTAATGGGTGTGTAAAAGTCAAATTGATGAATTTGGTCCCTACTTTCGATCTCACCTGAGTGTAAAATATCCATTCCTCGGACTATAAGTCCACCAATCAGGATTACGTTTAACCTAGATTTAGTCCAAAAATTTTACTAAAGAGTGACCTGTCACCCTGCTTCTATGCAAAGTAAACACTACAATGGTTGTTGCATGTGTAGAAAAACTACCTGAAAATTAGTCTTTCTATTTGTCAATCTTCCAACAAAGGATGCTATATCAGGATATAAGAACGGGTTATAAGAACAGGTTCGTGACATCTATATTCAATTACAACTCGGGCTGTAGCAACTTAAGTAAAATTGAAGTACACAAAATTTCAAATCATGACAACTAATCAATACTTTTATATAAATTGACACTAACAAAGCACCAAGTAAGTGCAATTTATCAACCAAATAACTGAATTTATCAAGCATGAGTCAAAATCTCACAAATCACAGCAACAGTTTATCTTTCGTGCTAATGAAATGTAGTACTACTGCTAACCCCTTTAGAAATAAAATGGCTCCTTACCTTTGTGCCGTGCAAGTGAACATAAAGTAGTGTTGAAGCATTAGCAGCACATAATCTTTGAAACAAACAACCAAAATGATCAGCGCGAGTAAATGAAATAAATTCTTCTACTATACACAATGTCACTGATTTTTTTTTTTATTAGAAGCTGCAGTAGAGAAACAACATCCTTATTGAGATCTAGGTTTATAAATGCTTCATCATATAAATATATGTCTAAAAGATAAAGGAATCATACTGTAAGTGCAAAATGTTAACCTTACTTCCTTGTCTCCCCTGACGCTGACGGACATAGGGGTAAATGTCAGTGAGGCCCCATAGACACACGCCTTGATGCATCAGCAAGTTCCCAAGCACATTTCTATCTTTACTATAGATGTTCACGCTGCAGAGATCAAAGTACCAACACCCCTAAATTTTCCCGTGCAATTACCATATTTCCCTGCAATTATCTATTGTTCCATTGCTTGACGACAGGTTTTAGCTCAAATTTAAGGCCCCAAACCGGAAAAAAGTGTGGCAACCGGCACCGGAAGTTGTGGAGTAGCGTGCGGGTGTTGTCGGCGTCCCGGTGTGGGGGGCGGCATGGCTTCCCCAGAGCTTCCATGGTGTGGACGGCGGCCTCAATTCTGTGGCGCCTCCCTGGCATGGAGGGCGGCATCGATTCCCCGGCGTTGAAGGCGGCCTTGATTCCCCAGCGATTCCCCGGCGTCGAGGTCGGCCTCGATTCTCCGGCGATCCTCAAGCGTTGAGGGCGTGGCCTCGCTACTCCGGTGGTGAGGGCGCGCCCCTCCCGTTGAAGGCAGGCTCGCGTGGCGGCGACGGGTGACATCGGGCAGGATCCAATGGCGGTGGCGACCTAATCAGAGGCGGGCTCGCGCGGAACCGGCAGCGGCGAACAAGGAATTGCAGCGGGTACAGGCGGCGGCGAACAAAGAAGTGCGGCGGGTACAGGCGGCGATGTGGCAGGGAAATCGGCTTGCAGCGCATGATTGCGACGGTTCCCAATAAAAGGATGCCCCTCGTTCTTTTTTTTCTGAAAGGAGTATGCCCCTCGTTCGATCGTGGGTGCTGCGCGGCGGACAGTGGTCCGCTCGTTCCTTCCGATTGTTTTTAACCGTACGATATGATCTGTATGGCTAATATTGCTTGGATCACCACCCTCTCTCCCTTTTTATATTAGTGGAGATATTAGTGGAGATGGAGATGTAAGCTAAACTCATGCACATGTTCCGTTTCCTCGCCCCGTAGCAAAGTACATCGCTACGTACCAATCAAAATTCTATAAAGAAATTCCAACACACACACACACTAATTTGTCTTGTGTCCTCACGTTGATTCCTATAAACCACCAAAAAAATACTTTAGCTAATTGTTCGATGGTTTGTTATATTTGGAGCACAATTTGGATATAATGTTATTGTTTAATGAGTATATTGCTGACAACTACCACACTTGTGGCTATTTTCACATATATAACCACCGCTATTTTTTTCTCTCAAATCCACGACATTATTTGGGGGACAAGCCACTGATAGTGTGAAACAATGAATAGTCTTTTGAGGTCACTATGATTGTGTTTCCGACCAATAGGGCCATTGATTAGGGCAGAGCTATTCCATTCTTGTCCTTCACATTTATATGTTTCCCCTTCAACGATGAGCTTTTTGAATTCTTCATTTGCATCCGCTGCTAGATAAGTTGTTTCAGAGAAACAATTCCATCGCATTATCAGTGTGAAGCATTGGAGTTGAGAGAGGGTGCGTTGGTTTGGCTTGGGGATGAGGAAGCCCAACCTGCTCTGTCCTAGGTTCTTGTCTGTATGCATGTGGTAGTATCACACGCCTAGACCTAGAGAATTCGAGATTTGGTGAATCGGACACCTCTGCAGCCATCAACATGGCAAGCAATTAAATCATTTGCACATGTTTGCAAAGAGTTTTTATGTTGTTCGTCGGTGTTATTACCTTCACGAAAAACAAATCCATGATTTTAATGGCAGCCAACGACAAGTACTCATATTTCTTCATTACGTTTTACATTGTTGCCTCCTTCGCCCCAGTATGTTCCCCTTGGGGTTTTGACTATATCAACACTCCTTTTGCAGTCTTCTTTATGATCATGTGTTGCATTAGGTCGATTGGCATCATAAATAGAGGATTGGGTCCGCATGCCGATCTCTTCGATAATCCACTCCATCCTTCTTGAATTGATCAACTCTGGGATTGATTGCATCCATGATGTTGTTCGCCTCAAATGAAATTTGCACTACGACTATCCATACACTAAAATGTGCAAGGTCATCTTGCATAGAAGTTAGAGCTATGTACATTTGAGTGTTGGTCTTGACCAATTTCTTCCCTCCCTCCAACCTGACGCGGCACTTCTCAAGGCTGGAGAGGGCCGCGTCGAAATCGCCGGAACACATCTTCAGATCGCAGGCGTACACCTTCTGCAGCGCGGCGCCGAGCGCGTCTGTGGCGGCGTCGCGGTCGCTCGTGCAGCCGTTGTACGCATCCTTCAGCTCGCCGGAGAGCGACCGGTTCTTCAGCCAGGTCGCGGGTTATGGCCCTCGCAGCTTCGTACTCCGAGAGACCCGTTTCCCGGCGGCGGCGGCGTAGACGGTGACCTCGGCCTCCCGTGGCGCTGCCTGCAGGATGTACCGGCATTGCCAGTACGTCTCGTTAATTCCGGTGGTGGCTTTCTGGCACGCGTCCTCGACGGCCATGGATGGGGATCCCGTGCATGCCTCGCTGCGGCTCGCGAAGAGGATGGCGCCATGGCGGTGGCTAGGGCGAAGATGATGGCGGTGGCTGTGTTCTTCATGTTTGCTCTGTATCTCTTACTTTCCTGCCGGATTGATCTATTAGCAGGAAAATCTTCTGGCTATATAGAGGTTTTACACAACTAAAATAAAGATCTCAAATGCTTGATTCGCAATTGGATACTCCGCTCTTAATGCCCACATTTATGGATCGTGTGATTTTAGAATTATTGCACAGCTTTAACCATTTCAAAAGTTCTGCTCGAGCATTGCTTGATCAGGCCTTTCACAATGGGTTGGCATTATTGATGTTTGTTAAGATACAAGTACTCCAATGCATTGTTTCTTAGTGTTGTATCTAAATTTAATGATTTTAGACTCATGCATGCATGTGATAGGGCTACTAATGACTTTTACTTATGGCCGCGTGCAAGTGTTGTATCTAAGCTAAGATACAACACCACTCTCTTTCATCAATAAATAGGGTGCCACATAAGCAAAGTACCAATGATATCACACTAAGAAACACCCATTATGAAAGGCCTCATAGACAGGCTACATATGCGGACAATGTGATGTAGAAAGAGCATTGAATTTTGGAAGAGTCTCTTAATCTCCCAGATGTAGCTAAGCCCGCTCCTTCCTTTGCGCTGGTGCCAGAGAAAAAAAATACAAAGTAAGTTGCTCCGCCATGTCAGCGCAGTTTCGTTCGCGCCGATGCGTCGATGGGTCGTGCTTCCCAGCGGCGCTCTCCGCCAACAAGCACCCTATGAAGACGCCGCTCGCCATGTCCCCCACTGCGGCACCCAGCCTATCGCCGTCACAGTCTCAGAGCAGCTTGGTCCGTGTCCACACATTTGATGGGCCACACTTCCCGGCAACCCTCTCATTGGACAAGATCGAGGAGGATGTCCACGAGCTCACCGGCTAATGGGTACCAATCGAGTTTTTCCGTCATGGACTCCCTGGTAGGAGCTCGGGTGACGAAGTTATCCACACACCAATCCAGCCACCAGACTTAGAGAAGATGGTGGCGGCGATCGGAGTTGGTCGGGGTTGACCCGATCTGGCCGCCTCAGGTCTCCGGTGTGCCATAGTTCATGACCGTCGATCTCGAATCAGCCATGGCACTACTGTTATGGTCATTTGTGAAGGGCAACTTTTAAGGATTGTTATCGATGTTACATACGATGTTGCCATTTGTTATATATGTGCATCATTTTTGTTGCGTAACTACAACGAAAGTGGTATAATTATTTTTCTACATATGTTACGCAGAAATTATACCAATGATACATGCGTATTGTTATAATGTTGGATGTGATAGGCAAAAATGTTGGATGTACTCTAGTAGTATGTTATAAAACGATGCAACATTTTCATAAATGTTACTTAAATATAGAAATGATATATTTAAAATTATTTTGTACTATTGGCGGATTTTTTTACACCATAATTTCGCGACTTGGCAGGCTATAGAAAAAGGTGTTGGAAATAAATGTTACATACTCTGAAAAAATTAATACATATAAACCATTTTGTACCAAAATCGGACGCGCATGAATCAGTCATCTAAGTGGATCGGATAACTCAAGATGGAGATACTCATTCACGTTTTTTTCAGCTGGCTGTAGCCTAGCGGTGGCCTTGAATTTCTCTGTCCTTTCTTTGAAAGAGATCATTTTCAAACTGATTGGTACTTCTTTCGATCAAATTTGAACACAAACCTCAACACTTACTATTGATCAAAAGGAGTAGTTGTTTCCATTGTTGGTGACGAGCCATATTATTGATGATTGCCCTAGCTGTGAAAGGAACCTGAAAATGTATTTGTTGGGCCATTAACAATCGTTTAAAAAAGACCGACCTGGGCAAATGGCCGATGGCACGCACCTAACATGCGAAGGTCGTGTGTTTTTTTTCCTTTTGTGGGCTTTATGTTCGTCAAGTGCTAGCTTCTTCTATCAGGAGATAATATGAAGTGTCTACATGTGCCATAAGTGGTGCAAGGAGAGATTTTAGGGAGGAATTCTCCTTTCGACCAAATATCTTGGAAAACCTTTATTCCAAATTATAAAATGTTTTCATTTTCGAGATCTTTGCGTCTAGATCTTCAAATCTAGATCTAATGGTTATATGTTTATCAATGCATTATCCATATTTTACTCACACAAAGTGCCGAGAAGCACGTGCTAGAGCCGACTCTGCAATAACAAGTTTAATAATTGAGCGAGTTGCTGGCTATAAGATAGTGACATGTCATTTATAGTTAGTGCCGTGGTGGTGTCACGGCAAATGCCATGGGTAGGGTTAAGTTGTAGCCGGATGTACGCCGTAGGAAAAGATGCACTAACAAGCACACACAACATGACACCGATTTACCCATGTTCAGGGCCCTCGTGAGGAGGTAAAACCCATACTCCTGCTTGTATGGATGCATATATCTCGAGGTGGAAACCCCACAACAATGGTACTCTTTAAGCTGTGTAGCGAGAGGAGGAAGAAGCTTTGTGGCTCTATGCGTATGAGGGGAAGAATGAGCGATCCTCTGCCTTCGAGGTCCTGGGCCCCCTTATATACTGGGGGCAGGTTACACTGTCAGAAACCCTAGCATGGGATAAAGCCTATTTTCATGGTGCCAAAGTCTTTGCTTGGGCCCCGCTAGGAGCTCCATCCTGCTGCATGATGTGCTCATACGGCGCTGGAATGTAGCGACATGCTCTGCCATGATGATGAGATTTTTTCGTGATTGTAGCGATGGGACTTGAGCGCTGACCTTGGGGACATGCATATGACCGTTAGCTCTATGCCGGTCAAAAATGGTGGCTCCTACATAGTATGTCGGTTTCTCACTTCTAGCTTGCTTGACGTAATTTGAGATGACGGACTCTAGGTATGTCGGTTTTGGTATGCCAATATAGGTAAGTCGGTCATCCTATGCCAACTACCCCTAACCCGGTCAACCTTTAGTTTGGTCAACCGCACTTTACCTGCAATAAGATTATCTGGCTGACCTCAGTAAGCCATCATATAAAGATAATTTGACTATAATGCCATACCCTTAGCCTACTGGGGATCATTCCTGTGACAGTTAGCTTATACTACCTCCATTCGAAGGCTTAAGGCTTATATTTTTTTGAAAAATCAAACTAGGTGAAATTTGACCAAAGTTTTAGAAGAATCTATCGACAAATATGATATTTTGTAGATACCATATGAAAGTAAATATTTCATTATCTATCTAATGATATTGATTTTATATTTTGCATGTTAATGATGTTTGATAAAAAATTGGTTAAAATTGACATAGTTCGACTTTCTAAAAAAATAAGCCTTAAGCCTCGGGATGGATGTAGTAACCAACAAGCCTAATATTTATGTACAAAAATGTACTATTTTATTGGTATACGGCGCACCTTTCACTCTCAGAAAGTGTCTAGAACCATGTGCTACAACTGCATGTTGCATGAGAGCCCACTCCATCTACCTTTTCATGTCTCTCTCCCATATGCAAAAGTACCATATATGTGGGTTGTAATCCCACTATTATACTTATTATTACCTTCTTTCTCCTATTCTCTCTCATCCAACTAAACACAAATATGATTTTAAATTCTTGCATATGCTGACTAGCGCTTATGTATTTGCTCTCAGTTGACCGATGAAGTGTTGTTTCTACTATCTCAATTTGGGTCATAAAAAAACTATGTCCGGGGTAAGCAACCACATGCATGTATAAACAAATATACCATGTTTTAGATTCGCAGTGAGAGAAATAGTGATGCTAATGGCATGTACAATATGATGACATCAACTTCCTCTTACAGGAGAACCAACCTGAGATTGGGTGGTTAGGAGGGTGGTTGTACCCTCAGCCCACCAGAGTTCAAACCCCAGGTTTGATATCTGTGTGTCTCATAAAGGCGGAATATTCATTCAGTGGGAGGCGATGTTCCCGTCGACAGCGAGACGCATGTGGTGACTTCGTCAATTTCAAGATCCAATCTGCCGGCTCAGTCTTACGGAGGTGCTCATAGGGGTAGGGTGTGCGTGCGTTCATAGGATGAGTGTATGCGCATGTATGTGAGCATCTGCGTTTGTATTGTGTTTCTAAAAAAAAACTTCCTCTTATAGTTGTCACATCATATTTTTGCTTCATTTCTTCGATAAAGGAGCATAGCTCCCAGCATCTGCATCAATAGATACACACGGCTTCCTTTATTAGAATAAAGTATGAAGTCACCACAGGTCCATCATCACTTATTACAAACACGGAAAAGCTAAGGTAGATTTATGAATCAACCAAACGAAAATACGGCTAACAGAAAAGCTATGAATTTGCTATTCTATTAAGATGCCGCCGCCCAGTAGCCTGGAAAAAGAAATCCTGCGCAACCACTAGCGTCCGGTTGCACCCAATAACCATATCCTCCCTCTGCTCCACCGGGAGAAGGAAAACCCATTGCTGGACTGAAAGAGCAGCTCGCCGGATAACCTGCAAAAAATTAGTTCCAATTTGTTTGTTAAAGATAATATCATTTCTAGTCCTCCAAATGGCCCAACAAATGGCCGAAACACCAACTCTAATTTTCTGCTTGTCAGCTTTTCTCACACCATTCAACCATCTACCGAATATATTAGTAACATTAGCTGGTGGTGGAATATTGTAAGTAAGGTACATCATACGCCAAATTATCTTCGCAAAGGGACAATGGATAAATAAATGATTAACGGTTTCTTTGGAATCACAAAAACACTTTTGACATCCCTTCCACTTTCGTTTAGCTAAATTATCCTTTGTTAATAGCACCCTATTATTCAGAAACCACATAAAAATCTTAATTTTCAAAGGGATATTTAACTTCCATAAGTACTTACGAAGATAAACAGCATGTCCATTCATCAAATCAAGGTACATAGACTTGACTGAAAAAATGCATGACTCGGTAAACTTCCAAATAAACTTATCTGGTTCAGCAGTTAAATTAATTCTGATTAAACGTTGGCATAGATGTAACCATTGTATCCACTTATTATCATTCAAACCACTTATGAAAAAAATATTGATAGGTTCAGTAGCAAGCACAGTCGAAATTAACACATTCTTATGCTGAACAATATTATAAAGTGCGGCATATTGATGAGATAGAGGAGTATCGCCCAACCATACATCCTCCCAGAACCTAACAGATGTTCCATTCCCCACTCTAAAAACACCCCTCTTGAAGAAGTCCTCTTTAACATGCATAAGACCCTTCCAAAACGGTGAATCAGTTGGTTTGACCTCAACCTGTGCTAGTGTTTTATTTTTGAGGTACTTGTTACATATGAGTTGCTGCCACATACCCTCCTCAGAAAGAAGTTTAAAAAGCCATTTACTCAGTAAAAATTTGTTCTTTAACTCTAATACCTCAATCCCTAACCCCCCTGATCCTTTGGTCTACACAAAATATTCCATTTAGATAATCTATATTTCTTCTTGTGCTTATCAGATTGCCAGAAAAATTTGATCTGTAGAAGTCTAACCTCTTCCTCATCCCAATTGGGATTTCCAAGAAGGAGACATAAACATTGGAAGACTTGTGAGGACCGAATTTATCAGAACCAACCTATCTCCATAAGACAACAATTTACTTCTCCAGTACCCTAATTTAGATGCAACCCGATTTCAATAGGATTCCACTCCGCATTCCGTAGTGTCCTATAATGTACTGGAATCCCTAAGTATTTCAAAGGTAAGGTTCCAGACTCGCACCCAAAAATATGTTTATACTAGTCCTCCACATCCTTTGCCTTACTAAAGCAAAAAATCTCGCTCTTATGAAAATTATTTTTTAGACCCGACAATTGTTCAAATATGCATAGGATTACTTTCATATTCACAGCTTTAGCAATATCATGTTCCAAAAATAATATTGTATCGTCCGCATATTGTAAAATGGTATTCCCCGGTCAATTAAATGAGGCAACAAACTACCCACTTTACCCTCATCCTTAGCTCCAGCAATCAGAATCGCTAACATATCTGCTACTATATTAAACAGGATTGGAGATAATGGGTCTCCCTGACGTAGTCCTTTTCTAGTTTGGAAATTATGGCCAATAACATCATTAACTCGTATTCCAACACTCCCTCCTTGCACAAATTACTTTATTCTATCACACCAGATAGGATCAAAACCCTTCATGCGTAGCACTTGTTGCAGAAATGGCCACTTAACCTTATCATAGGCTTTTCAAAGTCAATTTTAAATATCACCCCATCAAGTTTTTTCCTATGCATCTCATGAATTGTCTCATGGAGAACTACCACTCCTTCTAGAATATGCCTCCCTGGAATAAACGCCGTCTGAGTAGGTCTAATCACTTTTTGAGCTACCACAGAAATACGATTTGTCGCCACTTTGGTAAATATCTTAATACTCACATTTAGCAAATAAATAGGCCTATATTGTTGAATCTGAGTTGCATTTTCCTTTTTAGGCAGAAAAGTAATCACTCCAAAATTGAGTTTATACAACGGCAGTTCTCCTTGTTGAAATCTCTCAAATAAAGCCATCAGATCATATTTAATAACCCCCCAAAAGTGCTGGTAAAATTCTGCCGGAAAACCATCCGGCCCAGGTGATTTATTATGTTTCATTTGAAAAATAGCGTCATGAACCTCCTCCATTGAGAAGTTCGCAGTTAACGCTCTATTCTCATAGCCGACAATTGTGGGATATCCTCAGTTCTACCTTCATCCAACGAGATAGAACTAGCCTCTGGATTACCAAACAATTTTTTATAATACTCCGATATAAACACCCTAAGATTATAATCGCCTACTATCGTTCCTTCCTCTTGTTCAAGTTGATATATTTTCTTTTTCCGATGTTTACCATTCGCTATAAGATGGAAATATTTGGTATTATCACCGCCTTCCTGAATATACTTAACTTTAGCTCTTTGCGCCCACTTAATCTCTTCCTCTCTTCGGAGTTTATTCAACAATTCATTGGCTTTTTTAAAATCCCGACCCTCAGCAGTAGACAGCGGCATTGTTTCCGCTTTAATGTACAACGAGTTGATGACCCACAAGTACAGGGGATCGCAACAGTCTTCGCGGGAAGTAAAACCCAATTTATTGATTCGACACAAGGGGAGACAAAGAATACTTGAAATCCTTAACAGCGGAGTTGTCAATTCATCTGCACCTGGAAACAGACTTGCTCGCAAGAGTTTATCAGTAGTAACAGTTTTATAGCAGTAGCAGTAGTGAAATAACAGCAGCAGAGTAACAAAGACAGCAGTAGTGATTATAGTAAACAGCAGGATTAAAATATTGTAGGCACAGGGATGGATGACGGGCGTTGCATGGATGAGAGAAACTCATGTAACAATCAAGGTAGGGCATTTGCAGATAATAATAAAACGGTATCCAAGTACTAATCAATCAATAGGTATGTGTTCCATATTTAGTCGTACGTGCTCGCAATGAGAAACTTGCACAACATCTTTTGTCCTACCAGCCGGTGGCAGCCGGGCCTCTAGGGAATCTATCGGAAATTAAGGTACTCCTTTTAATAGAGCACCGGAGCAAAGCATTAACACTTCGTGAACACATGTGATCCTCATATCACCGCTTCCCTTCGGTTGTCCCAATT
>NC_061513.1:85630325-85656177 GCF_022539505.1 Lolium rigidum
TGTTCAATGTGCCTTCCTCTTCTAGTTAGGTGGAAGTTCTGGGTATCGCGCTACTGTATTTCTTTGCCATCAGCTACTGTAGTTCTCTTAACTTCTGACGCTTTTGTGTAAATTAATGTGAATGTTAAGGTTGTCTCTGGATCTCCTTCCGATGTGGTGGCCACTAAAGTTGTACTAAATCTGAGTCAATTAAAAGAGAACGGAGGGAGTAATGTGGTACAATACCTCAGTTTCTTCAGCATTGACAATCTTGTGTTGTCTTCAGTACTGACAAGAACTTTCTACAGTATTGCATAACCCCTTAACCAGTAGTATTGTTACCTTGGCACTCAAGGAGGTAAATCCTGAGGAGAAATGTTGCATCGAAGAACTGCATTATGATATTGTCGTTATGACTTATAAACTGTTCTCGGCCCAAAATTCTGCGGCTGAATTTGGTGAAATTTCTGAAAGAGATTCAGAAGCAACTCGCCTGCTACTACAGCGTGAGGAGCCGATTGCTAATTGAGTTGGTGAAACTGAATGTAAAAGAGCTGCGGGTTCTTATTCGAGATTTCGAGCCATTGCCGTGACACCAAGAAGCAGCCCAGGGTCAGAGACACCATTTTGTACGGTCAGCATCGACGTTATAACATCTTGGCATGTCTCCATTCTCCATTCTGTGCTTCATAAACAAACGGCTTTCCGAAGAAAGAGGCGCTAAGGACAATTTCCAGCAGTCATATGTCAATGTACCTGATCCAAATAGTGAAACTTTTTTTTTGGGGAGCATGCCAAGGGCATACCATACTTTTATAGAAGAGAAGCATACAGGAAAGCCAGCCTTGGTTGCAAACAACACAAGTGGCCCAAACCCTCACTCACACGCTCACCCCTCCTGCTCTTCCTAGGCCTACTCTCTCGACTCTCGAGGCCGGTGCACTCCCTCCGGCATGAGCTAACTCCCACAAACATAGCTCCTCCTTGATCCTTTCAACAAGTTGTCTCGGCCTGGGCATTTCTTTGCTTCCACAACCTCCATGATGTGAAGATCATCAATTTTCAAGTGAAAGCCTATCCGAGGCTTGGACATTCTCCCGTGCCATGAGCCACCAGTTCTCCAACCCGATGTCCCGTTGAGGGTTATGAATTTGTAGCCCAACTTGTTGGAGGCAACCAAACCAAGCCTCTCGCGTGAACACGAACTGCATGAGGATATGGTGGACGTTATCCTCCTCCTGGAGACATGTGAAGCATTCAGAGGCATGCTCTTGGAGTCCATGTCTCGCACGTCTTTCTGTCGTCCAGAGCCTATGCCTTAGAGCCAAGCAAATGAAAATTGTGCACTTCAAGGTTGCTCTAGATCTCCAGATCGGCCCGGTCATGGTCGACCTCGTCCTTCCTTGACTTACCATAGGGATTTTCAACCCATAAGGTCTGGAGTCTGGACAAGCTATCAGCCCGGATGTTTGCATATGAGCTGAACCCTCCCAACCAGCAAGCACATATGTGAATCTAAGATCGAAATCCACAACAACTAGAATCTGGATGGTGTAGTGCTTCCTTCCCCAAAATGCTGAAGAATGTGCTTTGGGCACGCTTGTTGTCACATGAGTACCATTGATAGCTTCAATACAATCTTGTCGACAGTCATGTTTGTGACCATAGGACATGTATGATGAATTGAACGAACATGACTTGTGCTCATCCGAAGCACCAGTAGTTGTTCTTGATCTTGGGTCGTGTGTTCTTTGATGGTGGCTTGGTCAATTCATCTCTGAGCTCCCCAACTACAAACAACACCTACTGGAAGTAGCGAGAAATATTCTCCATAGACTGTCTAAATGTGTTTTGGATCACACTGAACCTCTGGTTATGACCTACAACATGAAGAAACATGGCTACTTGCTATTCGATAGTTGTGTGGATGCTATCTTGAAGCAATCCTCTCTCCTTGGACGTTTTGATAAGTGCATAGAAAGGAGCTCTTTTCATCCGAAGCATTTGGATTCCCTCTACTTCGTTGCAATTGTAGATGTAGTTTAGGTTCGCCACCCTCTCCTGATATCGTGGTAACATTGGACCGTAGGTGAGACGAGGAAAGTCAGCATGCTTGACTGCTCTCTTGTGCAGCAACATGATCCATGCCCGAATGACATCGATAAGTGTTTCAGCGTAATGCAAGCGCTCGATGTGGTCGTTCTAACCAAATCGATCTACAATTAGGACCAACCAAATCGATGCTATGGATTTCTAGGTAAATAGATCTACCACTAGACCAGAGAGCAGAGAAGAATATTGTTGCTTACCCCTGCCTGCCGGATGATGGAGACGATCCGGAGTCGGAGAAGAAGGAGTACAACCTCTTTCTTCGTTGCATACGGTGACGCGGGTCTGCTACAGGAGACGAAGAAGACGAGCTCCTCTAGAGGATGACGATGGTACGGTACGAGACTACTGATCTGGGTTGCCTCCGCCATCGCCGCCGGTGTTGGACGTGGGGAAAGAGGATTTTTTGCTCGGGGCTAGTGGAGGGGGTAACCGAAAGAGGGAGGTGACCCCAGCTTTGCCGCACAACTCCGACCGAATATCGCCTTCTCCTGCCATCTCGCGCCTGAGCTCCCACGTACACGACGTTGTGAATTTTCGTCACGCCATGGCTTGCCCAAACGCAGACCCCATCCAGCCATCCAAACACCCGTTTTTCGTTCCCCGCGGTCCCCGCTGAGGAGCATGCGACCTACCAAAGAAGCCCAAAATTGCCTCCAGAAGATGGCCCAGTCATGTGCTCCAACAATGTGTCTAGGCAGAGGTCACCTCCTGTAGTTCAACCCCATCATCAGACACTAGCAAGTACACATCAACTGTCAAGACTGTCAATAATTTAGCAATTATACATTTTAGCATTGTGACAGTTTTGAGTGTCATAGTCCATCCGTAAACTTGACTTGCTGCTATTTCAGATATAATGATATATTAATATCACGATGATGTCAATTGCACCCAAACTCTTCAACGTCATAATGTCAAGAGATAGTTAAGATGTCAAAAAGATACACAATAAAAAGAAGAAATTGCAAAGCAGCATGGACTATCACCACCACTCCCGTATGCTCCCTCTATTACAAAAATATATTTTGAAGTGTTAATTTTTTTTGACAAACTTTTTAAAATGTACATCTTCATGTTTGTTCGTCAAGTCTCGCAAAAAAAAATGATATTTTTTGTGATCTGTGTAAAAAAGAGAAAATTTATCTTGTTAAAGGCCTTATTTTTAGCACCAATTTTTTTTTTTTTTGCACCACAAGACAAGTCGAATTTTCATGAAACAACTTCGTTGGCGTGTAGCACGTGAAGATGTAGTGTGATTTTTTAGTTTCAATCTTTTTGACATTTTAAAATATGTCTAAGATGTAGTTCAAATAAAAGGAGCATATGCTCATCACCCAGCTCTTGGACCAACTCCATCGATTGACACGTAGAGCGTGCAAATTTTGGTTGTCTATTTTTAATCTGAACTACCACACCTGCAACATGTCAATTCTGAAGTTGATTCATGGGAATGAAATTGTAGAGGTCCCATAAAACTATTTTCCGCCATGCAATTATCACAGGAGCAGTTGTGGAGATCAAGGAAATGTCAACACAAAAGAAGAATGACCTTGCACAGGACAAGCAGCAGGACATGCATCCCTCATCTCAGCTACATGAGGTTACGAATTCTACTGCGAATGCTATCTTTTGCGATGCAGCCTGGAAAAAGGAAGCAGGAACTGACCGGAATCAAGCTGGGATAGGTGTTACCATCAGCATACAAGGCAATCAGCACCTCAACCAAATGCATATTGCTGCACTCTCACCTCCAGCTTCCTCGCCTCTCCAAGCAGAGACATATGGCCTTCTCCTAGCGACAAAGTTGGCACATCTTCTCCAAGTTCAAGACCCCCAATACTACACAGATTGCTTGGTGTTAGCTTCGGCGGCAAGGGAGACATCAGTTTTCGCAACGCCAGGCCATTGGGAGAACAGGCCTCTACTTGCAGAGATACAAGCTTCTCCATCATTCCATTCCAGCAGGATCTCTCATGTCAGGAGATGTGACAATGTCAAAGCAGATCATCTGGCTCGATTAGCTCTTCGAATTCAAAACAGATCTTTAGCGATCCGTTGTTTAGGTTCTGAAGCAGGTTCATGTCCAGCTAGGGACATTCTCTCTGTATCTAGCGTGAAGGGTTTCACGCTTCTCTCTGTAAAATGCACTTAAGCTTAATAATAAAACTGTTGTGTTCAAAAAAAAAAAAACTATTTTCCGCCCACGACACGAGTGGCGTCGGAAAAGCAACGCCGGAAACGCTCCATCCCAGCCGGCGGCAACGAGATGCCGACCTCCACACCGCCAAGGCTGCCGCGCCCCTCGGCCATTGACATGGCCCCGGTCTTGGCCACGGACACGATGTCCACCTTGGCTGGTCGGCCGAACCCGAAGTCGACGTCGTACACGCCGAACCTCGGCGACCCGGCCACCGACAGCACGCCGGCCTTCACCGCCTCCTTCACCCGCTCCACGCATCCGTCCCACCGGTCCCGCGCCCCCTCGCCCACCGCTTCCTCCAGCGCGTCGGCGAGCGCGGTGAACGCGGCGAAGAGGCCAGCCAAGGGGTCGGCGGCCAACTCGTCGTGGCGCGCAGCGGCGATGGCTGGGCCGAGGCAGTTGCCCAGGTACCACTTCGGGACGGGTGGGTCCAGCCGCGTCCGGTGGTCGACGGAGAAGAGAAAGTATGTTGTTTTAGTTTGGTCGACGCCCTGTTTGGCTCGGCAGTAGCAGGACCAGATGAAGCTGTAGGCGGCGATCAGCGACGAGCACCTGACCGGCATCGTTGCGGCGCCGTGCCTCGCCGACTCGGCAGCGAGCGCGTCCTTGATGCCACGCAGGAGCTCCTGAGACAGCGTGAACGTGGCGAGGAGCTGGTCGGCAGGGTAAGAGGACAGGCTGGTGCCAGCGAACTCGATTTCGGCGCCGTCGCTCGGCACCATTCCTTTGGAATAGATGCCGTACAGGTTCTTGGGGTCGGCGATGAGCGTGCGGTCGATGACGGGCGGGGGAGGCATGTCGACACCGGCGCAAGCGGCCGCCCAGGAGTGCAGGAAGTGCGTGGAGCTGGCGCCGTCGCAGGCGGAGTGGTGCAGTGTGATGCCGAGAGCGAGGCCTCTCCCGCCGAGAAGCACCGTGGCCTGCACGGCGAGCACCGCCCGGCCCTTGGGGAGCGGTGGCAAGAGAGGCGCGAGCTTAGCGACCGGGACGGGCTCATCGTCGGAGCAGCTGGCGAGGTCGTCGACGTGGACGTCGTACTCGGCGGCGGTGAAGGCGACGCCGTCGCCGGGCTGGTAGAAGAGCTCGTAGCGGTCAGTGCCCGGCGTAAGGCGGACGTGGCCGGCGAGCGGGTAGAAGAGCGTGAGGACCATGGAGAGGGAGCGCCTGAGGTCGGAGACGAGCTGCTGGGCGGTGCCGTGGTGGTGCTGGCGGTCGAGGCGGTAGAGGAAGAGGCGCTGGACGGGCGGCGGGCGGAGCCATTTGACGTCGAAGAAGGTCAGTGGCAAGGAGCGCGCCGGGAGATCGTCGGAGGGCGTGACGACCGTCGCGTCAATGACCAGGAGATTGCCGGCGGCACCCATCTCAAACAAGTGAGTCGATTTGCATGTCTGATACAGCGATACTAGGTACTGTTGATATATACTGTTGCTGCAAGAGGAAAGGTTAGGTAGCAGCGAACGTATAGCATGGTTAGGTGATCAAGGAAAGCACGTGATGGTTCGTTGGGTTCTCGATCCGGCTCCATCTCTAATCTCTAGCTATGTCCTCTATTTTGTTGCGTCCACCGTCGTCCGCTCGTTCTAGCGTCCACGCAGCTAAACATAGGACTGGACTAAAGCCCGCCGCGTCACTCACACCCAACTCCGCTCATTTTGAGTGATCAATCTTAGAGGATATTTGTTTGAGATGTGGCTGACTGGTTGTGCACGAAAAATTGGTCTTTCGAGTTTCATAAATCACTTCCGTTGTCGGGAAAATTACCGTCATCAACCTTAGCGCCTTCCATAAATCACTTCCCAGATTCAAGTTCAGTGATGTGATGCGCTCTTGGCTCTTTATAAAAAAAAATTAAGAATTGGCTACTCCCTATGAGATCTTAAATACTTGTCACAGATTTTGTAAAACGTAAGCTAAACTCATGCACATGTTCCGTTTCCTCGCCCCGTAGCAAAGTACATCGCTACCAATCAAAATTCTATAAAAAAATTCCAACACACACACACTAATTTGTCTTGTGTCCTCACGTTGATTCCTATAAACCACCAAAAAAAATTCTTTAGCTAATTGTTCGATGGTTTGTTATATTTGGAGCACAATTTGGGTATAATGTTATTGTTTAATGAGTATATTACTGACAACTACCACACTTGCGGCTATTTTCACATATATAACCACCGCTATTTTTTTCTCTCAAATCCACGACATTATTTGGGGGACAAGCCACTGATAGTGTGAAACAATGAATGGTCTTTTGAGGTCACTATGATTGTGTTTCCGACCAATGGGGCCATTAATTAGGGCAGAGCTATTCCATTCTTGTCCTTCACATTTATATGTTTCCCCTTCAACCATGAGCTTTTTGAATTCTTCATTTGCATCCGCTGCTAGATAAGTTGTTTCGGAGAAACAATTCCATCCCATTATCAGTGCGAAGCATTGGAGTTGAGAGAGGGTGCGTTGGTTTGGCTTGGGGATGAGGAAGCCTAACCTTCTCTGTCCTAGGTTCTTGTTTGTATGCACGTTGTAGTATCACACGCCTAGACCTAGAGAATTCGAGATTTGGTGAATCGGACACCTCTGCAGTCATCAACATGGCAAGCAATTAAAGCATTTGCACATGTTTGCAAAGAGTTTTTATGTTGTTCGTCGGTGTTATTACCTTCACGAAAAACAAATCCATGATTTTAATGGCAGCCAACGACAAGTACTCATATTTCATCATTACGTTTTGCAGTGTTGCCTCCTTCGCCCCAGTATGCCCCCCTTGGGATTTTGACTATATCAACACTCCTTTTGCAGTCTTCTTTATGATCATGTGTTGCATTAGGTCGATTGGCATCATAAATAGAGGATTGGGTCCGCATGCCGATCTCTTCGATAATCCACTCCATCCTTCTTGAATTGATCAACTCTGGGATTGATTGCATACATGATGTTGTTCGCCTCAAATGAAATTTGCACTACTACTATCCATAAACTAAAATGTGCAAGGTCATCCTGCATAGAAGTTAGAGCTATGTACATTTGAGTGTTGGTCTTGACCAATTTCTTCCCTCCCATCATGATGTCCGGTTATGACCGAAACCATTCCGTATTACTCTTGGACAATCTCCGGACCATTCCAGAGTATTCCGAGGCTCTACGAACATCCTTCAGAACCACATTACATCGGCAAGCATCATAACCGAATCCGAATGAATCAATTCACATCTGCTGGGCCTCTCCGGCTGCGCGCGGAGGGCAGCCGGTGGTGCTGCCATGGCCGGTGCAGTTGTGGAGGTGGGGTTTGAGGGATGAAGGTTGGTCTGGCCAGGAGCACGAAGCAGGATGGCGGGACAGGTTCCGGGCTAATGCCTTGTCCTCGGTGGCTGGCCGGCCGGCAGCTGGCCGAGGCCGGTGATGGCGACGGCTTCGGGCGCCGCTTCCTTCTTGAAGGCATCACCGAGGTGATGTTTTGTCATCCTGTCTGGAAAGCTCCGGGGTAATCCCTAGATCCGCCGTGATCGGTCGATGGCGGCGCTCTTGTGTCGTCTTCCCTCTTGAGGGCATCGATTTGGAGCTGCTTTGGTCGGAGGGACCCGTGGAAGATGATTGGTGCTGGCGTCGTGGGCTGCATGGCAACGATGACAATGGTGAGCGGATCGGAGTTGCGGCATGTCCTTCGTCACCCCTGCCGTGATGGTGAAGTCGGAGCTGCGAGGCGACTTGTGGCAACGATGCCACTTGATTGGTGCTTGCGTCGGTGCAAGGCGTGCTACTTTCTCCTATGAAGGTCACGGTTGAAGTCGGAGCTGCCTCCTCCTCGACATGCTTGGGGGTCGACTGTTTGGCATAGGCTCACTTTGGCTCCAGTGTCGTTCGCGGCGAGGGTCTCGGTGGCGGTCATCGAAGGTGAAGTCGGAATCGCTGGCTCGTGGAGGAGTGACGACGATGACGCTCGATGACATCCTCATCGATGGTTTTTCTTCTCGATGGCGTGTGTGCTCCGTGTGGGTAGCCAGGTTGGCCAGGGTGTCCAGTGTGTGTTGTTGGTTTTCGCCCAATTTTCTCCTAAAAATTGGGCACTTTCTTCTTAATTAATGGATGAGGCAAAACTTTTGCCTCCGTTTCAAAAAAAAAAAAAAAAAATTCACATCCACGTTTTTATTTTGCAATAGAAAACAGTACATCGGCGACACTAGCTGCTAGCTGGCAGCCAGGCGCGTCAGCGCCTGCGCCAACGTGGTCACGTCCTTCTTGTCTAGTACACACCCGTACAACAAAGCAACCGTCGGGCCGATGTTCTGCAAACCCTCCAACCTGACGCGGCACTTCTCAAGGCTGGAGAGGGCCGCGTCGAAATCGCCGGAACACATCTTCAGATCGCAGGCGTACACCTTCTGCAGCGCGGCGCCGAGCGCGTCTGTGGCGGCGTCGCGGTCGCTCAGGCAGCCGTTGTACGCATCCTTCAGCTCGCCGGAGAGCGACTGGTTCTTCAGCAGGTCACGGGTTATGGCCCTCAGAGCTTCGTACTCCAGAGAGACCCGTTTCCCGGCGGCGGCGGCGTAGACGGTGACCTCGGCCTCCCGTGGCGCTGCCTGCAGGATGTACCGGCATTGCCAGTACGTCTCGTTAATTCCGGTGGTGGCTTTCTGGCACGCGTCCTCGACGGCCATGGATGGGGATCCCGTGCATGCCTCGCTGCGGCTCGCGAAGAGGATGGCGGTGGCTAGGGCGAAGATGATGGCGGTGGCTGTGTTCTTCATGTTTGCTCTGTATCTCTTACTTTCCTGCCGGATTGATCTATTAGCAGGAAAATCTTCTGGCTATATAGAGGTTTTACACAACTAAAATAAAGATCTCAATATGCTTGATTCGCAATTGGATACTCCGCTCTTAATGCCCACATTTATGGATCGTGTGATTTTAGAATTATTGCACAACTTTAACCATTTCAAAAGTTCTGCTCGAGCATTGCTTGATCAGGCCTTTCACAATGGGTTGGCAACGTTATCATAGTCATTGATGTTTGTTAAGATACAAGTACTCCAATGCATTGAGAACCAACCTGAGGTTGGGTGGTTAGGAGGGTGGTTGTCTGCAGCCTACAGAGTTCAAACCCCGAGTTTGACATCTCGTGTGTCTCATAAAGGCGGAATATTCTTTCAGTGGGAGGCGACGTTCCCGTCGATAGCGAGGCGCCTGTGGTGACTTCGTCAATTTCAAGATCCAATCCGCCGGCTCGGTCTTCCGGAGGTGCTCATAGGGGTAGGGTGTGCGTGTGTGCGTTCATAAGGGGTGAGTGTATGCGCGTGTATATGAGCGCCTGCGTTTGTACTGTGTTTCTCAAAAAAAAAAAAAGTACTTCAATGCATTGTTTTTTAGTGTTGTATCTAAATTTAATGATTTTAGGCTCATGCATGCATGTGATAGGGCTACTAATGACTTTTACTTATGGCCGTGTGCAAGTGTTGTATCTAAGCTAAGATACAACACCAATCTCTTTCATCAATAAATAGGATGCCACATAAGCAAATTACCAATGATATCACGCTAAGAAACACCCATTATGAAAGGCCTCATAGACAGGCTACATATGCGGACAATGTGATGTAGAAAGAGCATTGAATTTTGGAAGAGTCTATTAATCTCCCAGATGTAGCTAAGCCCGCTCCTTCCTTTGCGCTGGTGCCAGAGAAAAAAAAATACAAAGTAAGTTGCTCCACCATGTCAGCGTAGTTTTGTTCGCGCCGATGCGTCGATGGGTCGTGCTTCCCAGCGGCGCTCTCCGCCAACAAGCACCCTATGAAGACGCCGCTCGCCATGTCCCCCACTGCGGCACCCAGCCTATCGCCGTCGCAGTCTCAGGGCAGCTTGGTCCGTGTCCACACATTTGATGGGCCACACTTCCCGGCAACCCTCTCATTGGACAAGATCGAGGTGGATGTCCACGAGCTCACCGGCCAATGGGTACCAATCAAGTTATTCCGTCATGGGAGCTCGGGTGACGGAGTTATCCACACACCAATCCGGCCACCATACTTAGAGAAGATGGTGGCGGCGATCGGAGTTGGTCGGGGTTGACCCGATCTGGCCGCCTCAGGTCTCCGGTGTGCCATAGTTCATGACTGTCGACCTCGAATCAGCCATGGCACTACTGTTATGGTCATTTGTGAAGGGCAACTTTTAAGGATTGTTATCGATGTTACATACGATGTTGCCATTTGTTATATATGTGCATCATTTTTGTTGCGTAACAACAACGAAAGTGGTATAATTATTTTTCTACATATGTTACAGAGAAATTATACCAATGATACATGCGTATTGTTATAATGTTGGATGTGATAGGCAAAAATGTTGGATGTACTCTAGTAGTATGTTATAAAACGATGCAACATTTTCATAAATGTTACTTAAATATAGAAAAATGATATATTTAAAATTATTTTGTACTATTGGCGGATTTTTTTACACCATAATTTCGCGACTTGGCAGGCTATAGAAAAAGGTGTTGGAAATAAATGTTACATACTCTGAAAATATTAATACATATAAACCATTTTGTACCAAAATCGGACGCGCATGAATCAGTCATCTAAGTGGATCGGATAACTCAAGATGCAGATGCTCATTCACGTTTTTTCAGCTGGCTGTAGCCTAGTGGTGGCCTTGAATTTCTCTGTCGTTTCTTTGAAAGAGATCATTTTCAAACTGATTGGTACTTCTTTCGATCAAATTTGAACACAAACCTCAACACTTATTATTGATCAAAAGGAGTTGTTGTTTCCATTGTTCGTGACGAGCCATATTATTGATGATTGCCCTAGCTGTGAAAGGAACCTGAAAATGTATTTGTTGGGCCATTAACAATCGTTTAAAAAAGGCCGACCTGGGCAAATGGCCGATGGCACGCACCTAACATGCGAAGGTCGTGTGTTTTTTTTTACTTTTGTGGGCTGTATGTTCGTCAAGTGCTAGCTTCTTCTATCAGGAGATAATATGAAGTGTCTACATGTGCCATAAGTGGTGCAAGGAGAGATTTTAGGGAGGAATTCTCCTTTCGACCAAATATCTTGGAAAACCTTTATTCCAAATTATAAAATGTTTTCATTTTCGAGATCTTTGCGTCTAGATCTTCAAATCTAGATCTAATGGTTATATGTTTATCAATGCATTATCCATATTTTACTCACACAAAGTGTCTAGAAGCACGTGCTAGAGCCGACTCTGCAATAACACGTTTAATAATTGAGCGAGTTGCTGGCTATAAGATAGTGACATGTCATTTATAGTTAGTGCCGTGGTGGTGTCACGGCAAATGCCATGGGTAGGGTTAAGTTGTTGCCGGATGTACGCCGTAGGAAAAGATGCACTAACAAGCACACACATGACACCGATCTACCCATGTTCAGGGCCATCGTGAGGAGGTAAAACCCCTACTCCTGCTTGTATGGATGTATATATCTCGAGGTGGAAACCCCACAACAATGGTACTCTTTAAGCTATGCAGCGAGAGGAGGAAGAAGCTTTGTGGCTCTATGCGTATGAGGGGAAGAATGAGCGATCCTCTGCCTTCGAGGTCCTAGGCCCCCTTATATACTGGGGGCAGGTTACACTGTCAGAAACCCTAGCATGAGATAAAGCCTATTTACATGGTGCCAAAGTCTTCGCTTGGGCCCCGCTAGGAGCTCCATCCTGCTGCATGATGTGCTCATACGGCGCTGGAATGTAGCGACATGCTCTGCCATGATGATGAGATTTTTCCGTGATTGTAGCGATGGGACTTGAGCGCTGACCTTGGGGACATGCATATGACGGTTAGCTCTATGCCGATCAAAAATGGCGGCTCCCACATAGTATGTCGGTTTCTCACTTCTAGCTTGCTTGACGTAATTTGAGATGACGAACTCTAGGTATGTCGGTTTTGGTATGCCAATATAGGTAAGTCGGTCATCCTATGCCAACTACCCCTAACCCGGTCAACCTTCAGTTTGGTCAACCGCACTTTACCTACAATAAGATTATCTGGCTGACCTCAGTAAGCCAGCATATAAAGATAATTTGACTATAATGCCATACCCTTAGCCTACTGGGGATCATTCCCCTGACAGTTAGCTTATACTACCTCCATTCGAAGGCTTAAGGCTTATTTTTTTTTGAAAAATCAAACTAGGTGAAATTTGACCAAAGTTTTAGAAGAATCTATCGACAAATATGATATTTTGTAGATACCATATGAAAGTAAATATTTCATTATCTATCGAATGATATTGATTTTATATTTTGCATGTTAATGATGTTGGATAAAAAAATTGGTTAAACTTGACATTGTTTGACTTTCTAAAAAAATAAGCCTTAAGCCTTGGGATGGATGTAGTAACCAAGAAGCCTAATATTTATGTACAAAAATGTACTATTTTATTGGTATACGGCGCACCTTGCACTCTCAGAAATTGTCTAGAACCATGTGCTACAACTGCATGTTGCATGAGAGCCCACTCCGTCTACCTTTTCATGTCTCTCTCCTCCACATATGCAAAAGTACCATATATGTGGGTTGTAATCCCACTATTATACTTATTATTACCTTCTTTCTCCTATTCTCTCTCATCCAACTAAACACAAATATGATACGGAGTATTTAAATTCTTGCATATGCTGACTAGCGCTTATGTATTCGCTCTTAGTTGACCGATGAAGTGTTGTTTCTACTATCTCGATTTGGGTCATAAAAAAAACTATGTCCGGGGTAAGCAACCACATGCATGTATACACAAATATACCATGTTTTAGATTCGCAGTGAGAGAAATAGTGATGCTAATGGCATGTATAATATGATGACATCAACTTCCTCATACAGGAGAACCAACCTGAGATTGGGTGGTTAGGAGGGTGGTTGTACCCTCAGCCCATCAGAGTTCAAACCCCAGGTTTGACATCTGTGTGTCTCATAAAGGCGGAATATTCATTCAGTGGGAGGCGACGTTCCCGTCGACAGCGAGATGCATGTGGTGACTTCGTCAATTTCAAGATCCAATCTGCCGGCTCAGTCTTACGGAGGTGCTCATAGGGGTAGGGTGTGCGTGCGTTCATAGGATGAGTGTATGCGCATGTATGTGAGCATCTACGTTTGTATTGTGTTTCTAAAAAAACTCCCTCTTACAATTGTCACATCATATTTTTGCTTAATTTTTTTCGATAAAGGAGCATAGCCCCAGCCTCTGCATCAATAGATGCACACGACTTGATTTATTAGAATAAAGTATGAAGTCACCACAGGTCCATCATCACTTATTACAATCACGGAAAAGCTAAGGTAGATTTATGAATCAACCAAACGAAAATACGGCTAACAGAAAAGCTATGCATTTGCTATTCTATTAAGATGCCCCCACCGAGTAGCCTGGAAAAAAAGTCATGCGCAACCACTAGCATCCGGTTGCATCCAATAACCATATCCTCCCTCTGCTCCATGATACGTCTCAAACGTATCTATAATTTCTTATGTTCCATCCTACTTTTATGACAATACCCACATGTTTTATACACACTTTACATCATTATTACGCATTTTCCGGCACTAACCTATTGACAAGATGCCGAAGCGCCAGTTCCTGTTTTTTGCTGTTTTTGGTTTCAGAAATCCTACAAAGGAAATATTCTCGGAATTGGACGAAACGAACGCCCAGGGTCTTATTTTTCCACGGAGCTTCCAGAAGACCGAAGAGGATACGAAGTGGGGCCACGAGGCGGCCAGACCATAGGGCGGCGCGGCCAGCATGGGGCCCGTGCCGGCCTATGGTGTGGGCCCCTCGTCAGCCCTCCGACTCTGCCCTTCCGCCTAATTAAACTATCCGTCGCGAAAATCCTATTACCGAGAGCCACGATACGGAAAAAGTTCCAGAGACGCCGCCGCCGCCAATCCCATCTCGGGGGATTCAGGAGATCACCTCCGGCACCACGACGGAGAGGGGAATCATCACCCGGAGGACTCTACATCACCATGATCGCCTCCGGACTGATGTGTGAGTAGTTCATCTTTGGACTATGGGTCCATAGCAGGTAGCTAGATGGTTGTCTTCTCCTCATTGTGCTATCATGTTAGATCTTGTGAGCTGCCTATCATGATCAAGATCGTCTATTTGTAATGCGACATGTTGTGTTTGTTGGGATCCGATGAATATGGAATACTATGTCAAGTTGATTATCAATCTATCATATATGTGTTGTTTATGATCTTGCATGCTCTCCGTTGCTAGTAGAGGCTGTGGCCAAGTTGATACTTGTGACTCCAAGAAGGAGTATTTATGCTCGATAGTGGGTTCATGCCTCCATTGAATCTGGGACAGTGACGAAAGTTCTAAGGTTGTGGATGTCTTTGTTGCCACTAGGGATAAAACATCAATGCTTTGTCTAAGGATATTTGTGTTGATTACATTACGCACCATACTTAATGCAATTGTCTGTTGTTTGCAACTTAATACTGAAAGGGGTGCGGATGCTAACCCGAAGGTGGACTTTTTAGGCATAGATGCATGCTGGATAGCGGTCTATGTACTTTGTCCTAATGCCCTAAGTAAATGTCATATTAGTCATCATGATATGTATGTGCATTGTTATGCCCTCTCTATTTGTCAATTGCCCAAGCTGTAATTTGTTCACCCAACATGCTATTTCTTATTGGAGAGACACCACTTGTGAACTGTGGACCCCAGTCCATTCTTTTACATCTGAATACAATCTACTGCAATCATTGTTCTCTACTGTTCATTGCAAACAAACATCATTTTCCAAACCATACATTTAATCCTTTGTTTACAGCAAGCCGGTGAGATTGACAACCTCACTGTTAAGTTGAGGCAAAGTATTTTGATTGTGTTGTGCAGGTTCCACGTTGGCGCCGGAATCCCTGTGTTGTGCCGCACTACACTCCGTCACCAACAACCTTCACGTGGCCCTTGACTCCTACTGGATCGATAACCTTGGTTTCTTACTGAGGGAAAACTTGCTGCTGTACGCATCACACCTTCCTCTTGGGGTTCCCAACGGACGTGTGCTTCACGCGTTATCAAGCTCTTTTTCTGGCGCCGTTGCCGGGGAGATCAAGACACGCTGCAAGGGGAGTCTCCCACTTCCAATCTCTTTACTTTGTTTTTGTCTTGCTTTACTTTATTTTATTTTACTGCTTTGTTTGCTCTCTATATAAAAAACACAAAAAAATTAGTTACTTGCATTACTTTATTTACTGTCTTGTTTGCGTTCTCCATATTAAAAACACAAAAAATTAGTTACTTGCATTTACTTTATTTAGTTTGCTTTATTTACTACTGCTAAAATGGGTACTCCTGAGAATACTAAGTTGTGTGACTTCACAAGCACAAATAATAATGATTTCATATGCACACCTATTGCTCCACCTGCTACTACAGCAGAATTTTATGAAATTAAACCTGCTTTACTGAATCTTGTTATGAGAGAGCAATTTTCTGGTGTTAGTTCTGATGATGCTGCTGCCTGATGTCTACGGGAGCTTCTATTCTTGTAGACAGTGTTGGGCCTCCAAGAGCAGAGGTTTGTAGAACAGCAGCAAGTTTCCCTTAAGTGGATCACCCAAGGTTTATCGATCTCAGGGAGGAAGAGGTCAAAGATATCCCTCTCATGCAACCCTGCAACCACAAAGCAAGAAGTCTCTTGTGTCCCCAACACACCTAATAGGTGCACTAGTTCGGCGAAGAGATAGTGAAATACAGGTGGTATGAATAAGTATGAGCAATAGTAACGGTGCCAGAAAAGTGCTTTGCTGCCCAGGACTGGCGTGTGGTTGATGGTGGTAATATTGCGGACAGTGCAGATGCAGAAGAACAGTAAACAAGCAGCGATAGCAGTATTTAGGAACAAGGCCTAGGGATTATACTTTCACTAGTGGACACTCTCAACATTGATCACATAACAGAATAAATAGATAGATGCTAGACTCTACACTCTCTTGTTGGATGATGAACACCACTAATTGCGTAGGGCTACAAGAACCCTCAATGCCGGAGTTAACAAGCTCCACAATATTCGATGTTCATGTTTAAATAACCTTAGAGTGCATGACAGATCAACACAACCAAACCAAGTACTAACATAGCATGCGCACTGTTACCATCACACTATGAAAGGAGGAATAGATCACATCAATACCATCATAGTAATAGTTAACTTCATAATCTACAAGAGATCACAATCATAGCATATACCAAGTACTTCATGATGCACACACTGTCAACATTACATCATGGAGGAGGAATAGACTACTTTAATAACATCACTAGAGTAGCACATAGATGAATTGTGATACAAAACTCATATGAATCTCAATCATGTAAAGCAGCTCATGAGATCATTGTATTGAAGTACATAGGAGAGAGATTAACCACATAGCTACCGGTACAGCCCCGAGCCTCGATGGAGAACTACTCCCTCCTCATGGGAGACAGCAGCGGTGATGAAGATGGAGGTGGAGATGGCAGCGGTGTCGATGGAGAAGCCTTCTGGGGGCACTTCCCCGTCCCGGCGGCGTGCGGGAACGAGACACCTGTCCCCCAGATCTTGGCTTCGCGATGGCGGCGGCTCTGGAAGGTTTCTCGTACCGTGGCTTTTTCGTATCGAGGTTTTAGGTCGGGGACCTTTTTATAGGCGATGAGGCGGCGTCAGAAGGTCAACGAGGCGACGACACACTAGGGGGGCGCGGGCCCCCCCTTGGCCGCGCCTGGGTCATGTGTGGTGGCCCTGTGGCCCCCCTCTGGCCTCTCTCGGGTGTTCTGGATGCTTCCGGGGATTCTAAGATGCTGGGCGTTGATTTCGTCCGATTCCGAGAATATTTCCTTACTAGGATTTCTGAAACCAAAAATAGCAGAAAACAGGAACTGGCCCTTCGGCATCTCGTCAATAGGTTAGTGCCGGAAAACGCATAAATATGACATAAAGTATGCATAAAGCATGTAGATATCATCAATAATGTGGCATGGAACATAAGAAATTATCGATACGTCGGAGATGTATCAGCATCCCCAAGCTTAGTTTCTGCTCGTCCCGAAGCGAGTAAACGATAACAAAGATAATTTCTGGAGTGACATGCCATCATAACCTTGATCATACTATTGTAAAGCATATGTAATGAATGCAGCGATCAAAACAATGGTAAATGACATGAGTAAACAAATGAATCATAAAGCAAAGACTTTTCATGAATAGTACTTCAAGACAAGCATCAATAAGTCTTGCATAAGAGTTAACTCATAAAGCAATACTTTCATAGTATAGGTATCGAAACAACACAAAGGAAGATTAAGTTTCGGCGGTTGCTTTCAACTTGTAACATGTATATCTCATGGATATTGTCAACATAGAGTAATATAACAAATGCAATATGCAAGTATGTAGGAATCAATGCGCAGTTCACACAAGTGTTTGCTTCTTGAGATGGAGAGAAATAGGTGAACTGACTCAACATAAAAGTAAAAGAATGGCCCTTCGCAGAGGGAAGCATTGGTTGCTATATTTGTGCTAGAGCTTTGATTTTGAAAACAAGAAACAATTTTGTCAACGGTAGTAATAAAGCATATGTGTTATGTAGATTATATCTTACAAGTTGCAAGCTCATGCATAGTATACTAATAGTGCCCGCACCTTGTCCTAATTAGCTTGGATTACCTGGATTATCACTGCAATACATATGTTTTAACCAAGTGTCACAAAGGGGTACCTCTATGCCGCCTGTACAAAGGTCTAAGGAGAAAGCTCGCATTGGATTTCTCGCTTTTGATTATTCTCAACTTAGACATCCATCACAGGGACAACATAGACAACAGATAATGGACTCCTCTTTAATGCATAAGCATGTAGCAACAATTAATTTTCTCATATGAGATTGAGGATATTTGTCCAAAGCTGAAACTTCCACCATGGATCATGGCTTTAGTTAGCGGCCCAATGTTCTTCTCTAACATTATGCATGCTCTAACCATTTTAGTGGTAAATCTCCCTTACTTCGAGACAAGACGAACATGCATAGCAACTCACATGATATTCAACAAAGAGTAGTTGATGGCGTCCCCGGGAACATGGTTATCGCACAACAAGCAACTTAATAAGAGATAAAGTGCATAAGTACATATTCAATACCACAATAGTTTTTAGGCTATTTGTCCCATGAGCTATATATTGCAAAAGGTAAAGGATAGAAATTTTAAAGGTAGCACTCAAGCAATTTAGTTTGGAATGGCGGAGAAATACCATGTAGTAGGTAGGTATGGTGGACACAAATGGCATAGTTATTGGCTCAAGGATTTGGATGCATGAGAAGTATTCCCTCTCGATACAAGGCTTAGGCTAGCAAGGTTATTTGAAACAAACACAAGGATGAACCGGTGCAGCAAAACTCACATAAAAGACATATTGTAAACATTATAAGACTCTACACCGTCTTCCTTGTTGTTCAAACTCAATACTAGAAATTATCTAGACCTTAGAGAGACCAATTATGCAAACCAAATTTTAGCAAGCTCTATGTATTTCTTCACTAATAGGTGCAAAGTATATGATGCAAGAGCTTAAACATAAGTACAACAATTGCCAAGTATCACATTGTTCAAGACATTATACCAATTACCACATGTAGCATGTCCCGTTTCCAACCATATAACAATTAACGAGGCAGTTTCAACCTTCGCCATGAAAATTAAAAGCTAAGAACACATGTGTTCATATGAACCAGCGGAGCGTGTCTCTCTCCCACACAAACATTTATTCAAACAAAAACAAAAACAAAAAGACGCTTCAAGCAAAGTACATAAGATGTGGCCGAATAAAAATATAGTTTCAAGAGAAGGAACCTGATAATTTATCGATGAAGAAGGGGATGCCTTGGGCATCCCCAAGCTTAGACGCTTGAGTCTTCTTGAAATATGCAGGGATGAACCACCGGGGCATCCCCAAGCTTGGAGCTTTCACTCTTCTTGATCATATTGTATCATCCTCCTCTCTTGACCCTTGAAAACTTCCTCCACACCAAACTCGAAACAAACTCATTAGAGGGTTAGTGCATAATCAAAAATTCACATGTTCAGAGGTGACACATTCATTCTTAACACTTCTGGACATTGCTCAAAGCTATTGGAAGTTAATGGAACAAAGAAATCCATCCCACATAGCAAAAGAAGCAATGCGAAATAAAAGGCAGAATCTGTCAAAACAGAACAGTCCGTAAAGACGAATTTTAAAGAAGCACCAGACTTGCTCAAATGAAAATGCTCAAATTGAATGAAAGTTGTGTACATATCTGAGGATCACTCACGTAAATTGGCATAATTTTCTGAGTTACCTACAGAGAATTAGGCCCAGATTCGTGACGAAAGAAATGCTGTTTACAGCGCAGTAATCCAAATCTAGTATGAACCTTACTATCAAAGACTTTACTTGGCACAACAATGCAACAAAATTAAGATAAGGAGAGTTTGCTACAGTATTAACAACTTCCAAGACACAAATAAAAAATAAAAGTACTGTAGCAAAATAAACACATGGGTTATCTCCCAAGAAGTTCTTTCTTTATAGCCATTAAGATGGGCTCAGCAGTTTTAATGATGCACTCGCAAGAAATATTATTTGAAGCAAAAGAGAGCATCAAGAGGCAAATTCGAAACACATTTAAGCCTAACATGCTTCCTATGAAAAGGAATCTTGTAAATAAACAAGTTCATGAAGAGCAAAGTAACAAGCATAGGAAGACGGAACAAGTGTAGCTTCAAAAATTTCAGCACATAGAGAGGCATTTTAGTAACATGAAAATTTCTACAACCATATTTTCCTCTCTCATAATAACTTTCAGTAGCATCATGAGCAAACTCAACAATATAACTATCACATAAAGCATTCTTATCATGAGTCTCATGCATAAAATTATTACTCTCCACATAAGCATAATCAATTTTATTAGTTGTAGTGGGAGCAAATTCAACAAAGTAGCTATCATTATTATTCTCATCATCAAATATAGGAGGCATATTGTATTCATAATCAAATTTATCCTCCATAACAGGCGGAACCAAAATACTACTATCATTATAATCATCATAAATAGGAGGCAAAGTATCATCAAAGTAAATTTTCTCCTCAATGCTTGGGGGACTAAAAAGATCATGCTCATCAAAACCAGCTTCCCCAAGCTTAGAATTTTCCATATCATTAGCAATAATGGTGTTCAAAGTGTTCATACTAATATGTTCCATGGGTTTTTTAATTTTCGGATCAAACCATCCATGTCTTAAATCAGGAAATAGAATAAGAAGTTCATTGTTGTCCATTATGCCTTACTAGTGTAAACAAGAAACAAAAAGATGCAATTGCAGGATCTAAAGGAAATAGCTTCGAGCACACATACAATGGTGCCAGAAAAGTACTTAGTTACCTGGAACCGGAGTATGAGTGCCTTTTACCTTTCCTCCCCGGCAACGGCGCCAGAAAAGTGCTTGATGTCTACGGGAGCTTCTATTCTTGTAGACAGTGTTGGGCCTCCAAGAGCAGAGGTTTGTAGAACAGCAGCAAGTTTCCCTTAAGTGGATTGATACGTCCAAAACGTATCTACTTTCCCGAACACTTTTGCTATTGTTTTGCCTCTAATTTGTGTATTTTGGATGCAACTAACATAGACTAACGCTGTTTTTAGCAGAACTGTTGCGGTGTCTCGTTTTGTGCGAGAAATCCAACTTTCGGGAAAATCCTCGGAATTTATGCGAAGGCCCTATTTTCCCGAATGCGACGGAGCCGGAAGGACAAGTAAGGAGGAGGCCCGAGGGCCCCACACCATAAGGCGGCGCGGCCTAGGGGGGCCCGCGCGGCCTATGGTGTGGCCCCTCGGCCGGCCTCCGACGCCCTCCTTCGGACTACTTATTGGCCTCGACCTAAAAACGCACGGGGAGAAGTCGAAATCGCCAGAAAGCCTCCAGAACGCCGCCACATCGCGAAACTCCGTCGCGGGAGCCAGAAGTCTCCGTTCTGGCACTCCGCCGGGGCGGGGAATTGGAGGAGATCATCGCCATCATCACCGCCAACGCCTCTACATCAACCAGCCATGTTTCCCCCATCCATGTGTGAGTAATTCCCCGCTGTAGGCCGAAGGGGATGGTAGGGATTGGATGAGATTAGTCATGTAATAGCATAAGATTGTTAGGGCATAGTGCCTAGTGTCAGTAATTGGTACTTTGATGATATTGTTGCAACTTGTTATGCTTAATGCTTGTCACTAGGGCCCGAGTGCCATGATCTCAGATCTGAACATGTTATTGTTTCATCATGATATTCATTGTTTATTGATCTTACCTGCAAGTTGTATACACATGTCGCTGTCCGGAACCGATGGCCCCGAAGTGACGAAATCGGGACAACCGGAGGGAATGGTAGCGATGTGAGGATCACATGTGTTCACGGAGTGTTAATGCTTTGCTCCGGTACTCTATTAAAAGGAGTGCCTTAATATCCAGTAGTTTCCCTTGAGGTCCGGCTGCCACCGGCTGGTAGGACAAAACATGTTGTGCAAGTTTCTCATTGCGAGCACGTACGACTATAATTGGAACACATGCCTATTGATTGCTTTGTACTTGGACACCGTTTATTATTTTCTGCAAATGCCCTGCTATGATTGTTACATGAGTTTCTCTCATCCATGCAACGTCCGTTCATCCGTCCCCGTGCCTACAGTATTTTAATCCTGCTGTTTACTAAAATCACTACTGCTGTCTCTGTTACTCTGCCGCTGTTATTTCACTACTGCTACTGCTATAAAACTGTTACTACTGATAAACTCTTGCGAGCAAGTCTGTTTCCAGGTGCAGCTGAATTGACAACTCCGCTGTTAAGGCTTCCAAGTGTTCTTTGTCTCCCCTTGTGTCGAATCAATAAATTGGGTTATACTACCCGCGAAGACTGTTGCGATCCCCTATACTTGTGGGTCATCAAGACTATTTTCTGGCGCCGTTGCCGGGGAGCATAGCTTTATTTGGAAGTTTACTTGGATTGATATTGTTCGCTACAAATTCTCCATCATGGGTAAACCTCGCGATACTAAGGTCGCCATATTACCATCCACTACAAGAAAAGGTACAACTCTGAGTACCTCTGCTGCTCTTGATTCACCATCTGTGATTGATAAACTTGTTTCACCGCCACATGCTTCACATGCGGGTACTTCTGCTGAATCTAAAAACTCTCATAATATTGATAATATTTCTGCTGTGCTTGATGATAGTGGTTCATTGGGATCCTTTCTAGATGCTACGATTGCTAGGTCTAGACAAATTGAAAATATCGAAACTCCTAATGCTACTACACCTGTTAATTCACCTGAACTTGATTATTCTAGTGATGATCACGATGAAGATTATGTGGAGCTTAATGATGATTTTATTGAAAAATGCAATGCTACTACTGATGCAAGAAAAATTAAAAAGTTGCTTGCGGAACATGCTCGTTAGATATAAAGCTGTCTCCGATCCTAAGTTTGCCACATCTCCTATAAACATTAAGGATAACGATTATGATTTTTCTCTTGATTTATCTCATATAGCTATTGTTGAGAAAACACCCTTTTGTGGTACTGAAAAAGAAAGTGTTGTTGAACACATGATTGAGCTATCTACTGCGAGTAGCTTGTTTTTCGATGATGTTAAGAAGCGTACTTACTTTGTTGCTAAAATCTTTCCATTCTCATTAAAGGATGACGCTAAAACTTGGTATAATAGTTTGCCACCTAATTCTATTAAAAGTCCAAAAGAATTGCTTGATGTTTTCTTCCGTAAATACTTTCCCGCTAGTGCTCAACATATTGCTTTGCGAGAGAATCTATAATTTTGATCGGGGAGATGGAGAGAAATTTCCCGAGGCTTGGGCGAGATTTTGCTCTCTTATTAGAGCTCGGCCTGATCATGATTTGGAAAAGCATGATTTACTTGATATATTTTATAGTGGACTAACCATTGAGTCTAGGGCATACCTGGATAGTTGTCGTTGGTTGTGTTTTCGGGAAAAGAACTCCGGACGACGTCTGAAGAATTATTGGCTAAAATAGGCCGGAATCATGATGATTGGACTACGCCTGAACCAACTCCAACGCCAATATTAAAGAAGAGGGGTTTAATTAAATTGAATGATGAAGATATGAGGGAAGCCAAGAAGTCTCTCAAGGAGAAAGGTATTAAATCCGAAGATGTGAAGAATCTACCTCCCATAGAAGATATATGTGAGATAATTCCCCCTTCATCCATGATTGAGGTAAACTCCCTTCAGCGCTTTACTAGGGAAGATATTCCGTATTCGAAACCTCCTGCACAATGCTTAGATGAGTTTGATAATTATATTGTTAAGCAAGAAAATTTTAATATGAGAGTAGAGAATCATTTAATGGAAAATTCTCGAGCTATTAGTGAATTGCATGATATTGTAGAGAGAACCTCCAATGATGTTAAGATGCTTGTTAAACATTTTCATATGGTTCAAACTCAAATTGATCAACTCACTAAAGTGCAAAATGACTTGTTGGGGAATAATTCTAAAGAGAAACATGCTTATGAAGTAACAACTAGAGGTGGTGTCTCTACCCGGGATCCTCTATATCCTGAAGGGCATCCCAAAAGAATTGAACAAGATTCTCAACGCATTGAACCTAGTGCTCCTTCTAAGAAGAAAAAGAAGAAGAAACATAAAAATGTTGTAGAATCCTCTGAACCTGCTAATGATCCTAATAGTATTTCTATTTCCGATGCTGAAACTGAAAGTGGAAATGAACATGATAATGGTAATGATAATGATAAGAATGATGCTTCTGATAAAGAAGAGGTAGAAGATGAACCCGAAAAGCATGCTAAAAATAAAAAGTATACTAAAGAAGATTTTATTGCTGAGAAACATGGTAATGAAAGAGAACCTTGGGTGCAAAAGCAAATGCCTTTTCCTGCTAAGAAACTAAAATCAAAGGAAGAAGGACACTATAATAAATTTTGCGATTGGATCAAACCTTTATTCTTGCAAATCCCTTTGACTGATGCTATTAAATTGCCTCCTTATTCAAAGTATATGAAAGATATTGTTACTAACAAAAGGAAAATCCCCAATGAGGAAATTTCCACTATGCTTGCTAATTACTCTTTCAATGGCAAAGTTCCAAAGAAGTTGGGCGATCCAGGTATACCTACTATTCCTTGTTCTATTAAGAATAATTATGTTAAAACTGCTCTATGTGACTTGGGAGCCGGTGTTAGTGTTATGCCTTTTCTCTTTATAAGAGACTTTACTTAGATAAGTTGATACCTACTGATATATCTTTGCAAATGGCTGATAAATCTACTGCTATTCCTGTTGGTATATGTGAGGATGTTCTGTTCAAGTTACTACTAACTGCTTGATATTAAGCTGATTTTGTTGTGTTGGAAATGCTGAAGATGATAATATGTCTATTATTCTTGGGAGACCCTTCCTTAACACCGCAGGGGCTGTTATTGATTGCAATAAAGGAAAGGTTACTTTCAATGTTGATGATAAAGAGCATACCGTCTATTTCCCCAAGAAGATTGATAAAGTATGTGGAGTCAATACTATTTCTAATGTGAGAACTATCAAAGTTGGAACTATTGATTGTCCTATATATGAGCCTAAAGAAGGTTATCAAAATCTTATGATTGGATCCATATCGATACAATTCAAGGTAACATGATTTATTTGAGGTTTATTTCTTCTTATGTTATGTAAAATTTATTCGGTGGCAAGACTTGATCAACCTTGTTAACGAATACTTTTTATATGCATAGAGGAGGTAAACAACATCTCTTTCTCCTCCACTTGCTCTAGTTGCTGTAGCACTTTTAATTTGCAAAGTTCCTTAGTTAATTGGAGATTTCAAAAAATTTCCTGGCCAATAATAATAAACTTAATACCCAGAAATGTGCATTTTTCAAAGTTTTCAAAAATTCACAAAAATTATACCGTTGGTCCTATTTTTCGACGAGGCACCTGGGAGCACCGAGAGGATGACTCGTGGGGCACCACAGGTGCCACACCACCAGCCGGCGCGGCCAAGGAGGTGGGCGCGCCACCCTGTGGTGTGGGCCCCTCCTTGCCCCACTATTTCATCTCTTTCTCCCAGCATCTTCTCTCTCCCGAAAAAACTCGAACCAGCTTTCTCTCACTCGCGTTTTTGCTCAAGAGCTCGGGATTTTTCGATCTCTTTGCTCAGCCCAGATTTCTGTCTGAAATTTGGCACATTTGCTCTCCGGTATGTGACTCCTCCGCCTATCCAAGTAGAATTTTGTTTGGTTGAGTATATCTTGAATATTTTGCTGCTGTAGGTAACATGTTTAGTGAGCTTGCATGCTTGTTCTAAGTGGTAGAAACTAGTTTTGATGCATGATTAGTACTCTAGCAAGTTCCTATAGTAGTTCCCCTTGATTATATGTCACCAAATCAAATTTTATATTGTTTGTTGAAAATTTCAGAAAATGGAGTGGAGTAGATATCAACTTAACCAACAAGAATTGGAGGTCCAA